>NC_046604.1:2564357-2622333 GCF_011750605.1 Drosophila busckii
TAATTCTTCTCCATGCCAAGCTAATAGAATTCCTTTCAAATTATATATAATAATATTTAAGGCATAAATATTAAAATTAATGCAATAAATTCATAAATATTAATTTATTCATTTAAATTATATATGAAAAAAACATTCTAATTGTATTTCTTATGGAAATTCTAATGTGACAATAAAATTTTAACTGTTACTTCATTCATCGCTCATTAAATATTCAATAATTGAGTATTCGATACAATGTGAAAATAAATGCCTAAAAAATAATAAATAAAAAACTAATTTAAAGCCAACCTAATTACATATTTTTCAAATAAAATGTACAATAATAATAAATAATGTAATAATAATATTTCATATTTGATATGTAAATATGCTAAATATCAAAGTACTAAACTCACTTCACTCTATCTCATTCTCTCTCTCTTTTATCTCTTATTCGATATTCGACAGTTTACTATTAGATACTCTAGTATTTTATACATTATTACAATATTTTATATAATATAGTACAATATAGATATATACTGAATATCAAAATGCTACAAACTCTTATCACTCATTTGCTGTTGACAAAGTGCGTGCTGTAAAATAAATCAAAAATAAATTGTTGTTGTTAACACTTGTGAAACAAAATGCAAAACTCGGCAATGCATCAGTTGTTGAAAGTAACATTGGCTGTAAGTTGCAGAACTTGCGAATTAAGTCGAGTCGGGGCAGCAGCTAATTTTCTATTTATGCTTGCAGCTGCTGGTGGCCACAACTTGGCGAGTGATTGTGCCAAATCTATTGAGCTATGATGAGCAGTATTTCTTTGAGCAGCTGCAATGGATGGTGGTGAAAGTGTATGCGGCTCTAGTGGGCTTGCTGCTGCTCGAGGTGCAATTGATGTACATGGGCGCAAGTTTGCTGCAGTCGAAGGTGAATTTGATGAGCTGGCTGGTAAGTAAATGAAGCTTAAGTGCGTATAACAAATTAAAGAATTTATTATTAGAGCTTGCCAGTGCTGGGGCTGACTATGCTTGGCAGCTATGAGTTTTGCAACAAGTACTTGGCGCCGTTGATTGATCTAGAGGCAGCTCAAAGGCAGCTGGAGGCGCCGTTCTTTGATTACATCGAGCATGGCAATGAGGCGTGGCTAAAGCTGCAGCAGCAGGTGCGCAAACGAACATTAAAAAAATTAAATGTGTATTTGCTTATTTATTTTTATAGTTGGGCTGCTGTGGTCTCTCCGATCCGCGCACTTATTTGCTTTATCTACGGCAAGTGCCAGCGGTTTGCTTTGATAGTCAGGGCCAGTTAATTACTCGTGGCTGTGAGGACGTCTATACCGATCACTTTTTGCCCTTGCAACATGTTGCCTACTTCTTGGGCTTTGTGGCACTCGCATTGCAGGCCTTGATGTTTTTGTTCTTGCTGCAGCGCTGTCTGCGCAAATAGCCGCCAACATTTATTAAATTTAATTTATTTTTAAACTTAAACACATTTTGGCCTCGTTGTCAGTTTTATCTGCGGCTGACAAAGCTCAAAGCGCGGGCTAATAAAATAAAATAAATTGAAATTAGCTTCCTTTGAATAAAATTAATATAAATTTTGCCATTCTCCCATCTTTTTTTTTTTTTTTTTTTAATTAATAACTGTCACTTGCTTCACACACGCGCATTTATTTGCAAAATTTATTTGTCTGATTTGTACTTTTTGGTTGAAAATTTATGCTGCCCCCGACAGTTGCACACAATGCATTGATAACGGTATTTTTTGGGTGACGCTTCGCAAAAATGAGCAAAACGGAAACATACTTTAGACTTGGCCAGCGGAAGCGGAAGTCAGTATTAGTAGGCACAACAGTTCACAATTGCAAACAATTCAAAACATATAATTTTCGTTTTTTTTTTTTTGCATTTGCTAAACAATTGGCATAATATTATCAGGAAATCATTTGCAATATTTATGACCCGAAGGTTTGAAGTGCAAAGAATTTTTAGCAAATGCTGCAGACCAAATAAATTTTTTAGCTGCGATATTGACTTATTTATTATTGTATTATTAGATAGTTATTTATTGAATATATACTATGCATACTTATCAAAATCATCAGTAATTAAATAAGATTGGTTTAAGAGTTGAACTGAATTAGAATTAGTTTTAGAGTCGCTTTATTACGTATACGACTTAAGCTCAGAAAGTCTGCAGATTTGGTTTGAGATTATTTTACATTTTAAGCAATTTATTTAACTATTCAATAGCCTTAAATCAGCGCAAGCTTTAGCTTGGCATATCTTTTGTAAAAAATTGACTTTACTTTGCATGAAATTACCTGAAAAAATTGATTGAAAAATAAATAAATATTGACTACTTTAAAATAATATTTTTGAATTTTCAATAATCTCAAATAATCATTTTTTAAAATTGTTTGCTATAAATAATTGTATTGTTTATATTTTTAAATTCATTATAACATAACCATAATAAATAAATCGCTCATGAGCTAAACGGGTCAGCGCCCAAGCTAATCTCATAAATTTCCAATGCAATGCGATTGTATTTCAAGTGTGTGTGTGTGTGTGCGCGCGTGTGTGTGTGTGTTTAGTTGGACTGCTAAGTGTCAAACATTGGCCAAGCACAGCGCGCCGGCAATGGAGTGAGACTTATCATTTGCTCATAAAAATGTCAAAACTATCTTAACTGACATTGACTGATGACGTCGACGGGAATGTTGAGGAGACGGCACAAGCAACGCGTGCCCACGTACGACCCACAGAGACAGTGAGAACAAGAGTTCATGTGGCAGGATGCCAATGCTAAATGCTGTGGCAGTGGCAGTGGCAGTGGCAAGTGCCTAACGACAAGCTTGCCACACACCCATACGCATTGCTGTTCGAAGTGATTTCAATTTTTTTTTATTTTTACCAAGCTGCAGCCATCCATTCAGCCATCCATCTATCCATCAGAGTGCTGAGTGCGAGTTACACTTGGTAAGCATCTCATACACAGAGTCTGTCATGATTCATGGCTTCGATTGAAATTTGATTGACAATATCGCAAGCATTTAAAGTGTCTGTTTCCCGCTTCCCTTTTTTCATCTTTTATGCAGCCATTCGAAGTGACGCAGCTTTGGCAAGTGATTCTCGATTCATTTGTCAGCTTTGATTGACTTCAATCACTATTTAAAATTCATTGAAGCTTTTGTGCTTAGACCTGCCTCAATCTAGATATACATATAGTCATGTTCTCACTCCTCAATTAGCGATAAGCAACAATAGTAAAAACCAAATCAAACTTTTTGTTGTTATGACATTGATTGAAATAATTTATGAACCCTTTGCAGAGTTCAGAAAGCCATAGTGACATTTATTTATGACGTTAACAAATCAGAGCGATTTGAGTGATTCGAGATTTATAATTGGACACACTATAAACTGAACGACGTCGTTTGCTGATAAGCCAGGCAGCAAGATCAAATAAACAACAACAAAGCATTTACAATCTAAAATAAAAGAAACAATTTCTATAATGAAAATTCATGCATTTAGCTAAACAAATATGCTTATTACTTATTAATTTTAGACAAATTTTTAAGGCTGTTTAACAGCATTTGAAATTAATAAATTCGTCTTCTGAGAACTGAAAATTTACAAATAAATTTATAAAACATTTTGTTTGATTGATAAAAGTTTTTGCTTTGCACAATTTCGCAATATCGCATTTGACTTAATAAAATAAAAAGTTGTAAGCTTTTTGAGTTAAATCGAAGTCTTTTTTGCCATTTTTATATTATGTTGAACAATTTTAAAGCCTAATAATTAACAACTTACAACAGCTGAACGCGTTTCAGTTCGCTGTCAACAAATGCGGACAACAATCCGTTAACTATGACAGGAAACAAAAAAAAAATACAGTGCACATTTCTTTTAGGACATTTTGTGGAATAATTGAAAGCGAGTTGTGCTGAATCCCGAGTCAAATTGTTTTTAATTTTTACACCATTTCGTATTTTTTTTTTGCAATTTATAATTTGTGTTGCAACTGAATTACCGTGGCGAGCTCTACATGCCACGCTGCCACAATTGTATAAATAAATTGCAAATTATAACGTATGCACACACACACACACACACTTACGTTATATATATACTATATGCCCTTTTTGCGCTATATATTTTAATTTTAATTCAATTGCGTGTCGCTCAACGCACATGGACTCTTCAAATAAACTGACATTTTGACGCAAATTATGCGCTATGGGCCAATCCCTATAGCCTCAGTTGTCTTTGCGACTTAATCGCTTGATTAATGGTAAAAGCATATTGCAAAATTTTTACATTTAAATTTTACATTTCATTCCCATAAAAGTTCAACACAAAATAAATTCTCAACAGGTTGCAACTAACGCTGGAATTTAAAGTTTTCTTTACTATTTTTTTTTTGTTTTGCATACATAAACAAAAATCATAAATATAAATTTATGCAACAAATACATTTATGCTGCCAATAAATATAAAAGCAAAGCTCATAAAGTAAGCTAGTGCGCAAAAAAAAAAAATAAAACCATAAAATAAAAGGTTAGTTTATAGACTGGTTAAAACCCTTTAAATACATTTAAATATATAATAAAAAAAAGTTTTATGTTTTGCCACTTTTTGCGCTTTGAAGAAATTTCAAATTATTTCATGTGTATTCGATCTTGGCAGATTAGATTAATTTAGATTAATTTCTAGATTTAATTTTATAGATTTTTTAAGCTATGTATATATATTTTAAAAATATATGTATAAGAAATAAGAAACATTTGACCCTGCATGCTCAAATATATTTTTAAAATATATATAAATAACTTAAAAATTCTAGTCTTCACTTAATTCTAGTTTCACTTAAAAATCGTTTAAATATTTTTCTTTTAACTTTTGTCTTATTGCTCAAAGCAAATTACCAGCACATTATGCCTTATATTCAGAGCTTAAAGGGTATCAAGCGTTAACGCCGGCGGTTGTCATAAACCATTTGACATTTATCAGTTCGTCAAATTGAAACGAGCTCGAGCTAAAGCAAAACAAAAACTGGAAATAAAACTTACGTAGAGCTGGCTCGACAATCTGGCGACGGTGCTTTTAGCGCAAATAAAATTGTTTAATGCTTTATATGCGAGATAAATAAATTATGAATTTATATTACAGTGCTCGGCATATTTATTTTAACGAAAAATTAGCATCTGTTTTGTTTTCTTAGTTTAAGAAAAAACTTCAAGTATTTTATGCTGATTAGCTCAAATTGATAGCTAACAAAAAAAAATATATATATATTATTGATAACGTTTATATAGTTGTTGTTAAAAACAAAGTTAAAAATAAACTTTAAAACAAATAGTGCAGGTGTGTATGTATGTGTTTGTTTTCAAGCAAACCGAACTCAGTAATCTTTTAATAATAATAAACAAAACTATATGGCAGCATAAATTATTACCATGCGACTAGTAAATGCACTTTCGATTATTTATAAACATTGCAGAACAATTTTACAAATAAAAGGTAGCGTTGTTTAAATAAAACTGTCAGTGTACATTTAAAAGTTGTTTAGCTCAATAGCCATGCCGCATTATTTTATTTATTAATCGCCGAATTTACGATCAAATGTGACAGTAAAATTAAAATATCAACAGCAGCTACAGCCAACACCCACACGAATGCGTTTGGATTTGTTGAAATTAGCATTAAAATATTAACATTATTTGCAAAAAATATTATAATTTGTGTGAAGTTTTTTCGTTGCTGTTGTTGTTGTTGTTTACGCATAATGTTTTTAGCACAGCAACAGCAATTACTAATACATACAATTAAGAACATTTAAAACCGCGAAAATATAAATTTTGGTATTTTGTTTTGCATATGAAATGACAAAAACAAAAAATTCTATAATAAATGCTGGCCCAACGATTTATTTCAAGTATTGGTTCGGTGTTGGTTAAATCTAACCAAAAACCATCAAGTGCAGTGCATAACAATAAACATACAAATCTATATGTGTATATATGTATATATATATAGTGTATATATGTAACTGATGACAATGGCGGCTGCTAACGATGACTGTTTACATTTATCAAGAGTAATTATAATAAAATGCCAAAAATACAAATTTAAATTAATATAGAAAGCCGATTATAAATAGTACAAGGCAACAAAAAAGGCAACAACAACAACAACAACAGCGATTGTCAAAACTAACAAATCGCATAAATCAACAATGCCATGGGAAAAAAATATTGTACATACATTTATTTGTAAATAAATAAATAATAAATTGTACATGCAAAATTACAAGTTCAATTTTAAAGATAAATACTCATTTTTTTATATTGAAGCTGAACTAGACTGGGACAGATTATAACCACTGACTACACTGGCTAACCAATTATTAGGTCTTAACAAAGTTTAAAGATAGGGAACGAGCTTAAAGAGATTAATTTCATGAATTGATAGCTTGAAGATGTTTTTAATATAACACAGTGATTAATAAAATATGGCTGTTCAATTTTTTCACTAATATAAGGTACTTAGACTTCATATAATATATTTGGAATAAAATAAGAATATTGTTAAGTCAAATATATGATTTTACTTATAATAATAATAATAAAAAATATGCATTAAAATTAATATCTAGCAAATCTTAATCGCATAAGTAAAAAAAAAATTAAAAAGAAGACATCTTATTAAAAGTACTTATTTTTTAGAGTATTTAGAACTATTTAAATAAATAAAAATAGCTTAGAATTTTAAAAAGAATATATTATATTAATAATAATTATTTTGTAGGGTATTTATAATTATTTAAATAAATATTAGAATTTTATAAAAATATTTAAATCAAAAATATGATATTAATTTATTAATTAATTGTATTTTTTTTACTTGACTAAAATTATAAGTAAAATAAATTAAAAAATATTTATTCTAATCTTATAGGGATGGAGTAGTGGGCAACTTATTTGGATATTTATTATATTCAAATTTAAATAGTTAAAATATTATATAAATTAAATTGATTTCTATGCTTGCTTGTAAATATAAACAAAATGAATTGAAAGCAAAACGCTAGCTAAGTTAAATTTCCTATGAGCTTCAACTGTTTATAAACAAACAACAATTCGAAAAACTGTCACACGAACTCAAGAAATTCTCAGCAGCATGAATATCGATTATCCGGGCAAGTACTATCCACGTTCGATTCCATCGTATGAGACACTCTCGATCAAGTCGGAGAGCTCGCATGGGTCGCAGAGCGAGGTGCTGATAACACGCGACATGGTGATGAATCTGGTCTGCGAGGAGGAATTGTGCAACAATGAAAGCCACATTATACTGAATGCACCCACGCCGCCGGTGTCCGAGGCGGGCGACATCGAGCGGACGAGCATGATGGCGGAATCGATGAACTTTGACGATCAGACGAGCGAGGCGGCCTACAGGCCGCAGCTGATGATTGTCTACGCCGAGGGCGACATCAACTCGTCGCTGCAGCTGCTGATGGACTCGCTGCAGCGACCGTTTGCCAGCAATGCGGTGGCCATGCTGCTGGTGGAGCAGCCGATCTATGAGCAGTTCGTGCAGCTGGTGCGGGAGCGCATGCGGCCGCTGAGCATGGTGGTGACCATGAATCCGCTGTTCAGCGATACGCTGCTGCAGCTGGAGCAGCAAGGCATCGAGATTATACGCGCCGACAAGCAGCAGGTGGCGCCACCGCTCGCCTCGCCCATACTCGCCTGCAATTGCTATCACACGCAGCTGGCCCAGCCGCCCAACGGCGTCATCTGCCTGCACAGCTTCCGCAGCACAGTCGAGGCCATCGAGCTGGCTCGCCAGGAGACGCGTCTGCGCTTCAACAGCGTCTCCATCTGGGACGAGACGCTCGCCGGCAACTTTCAGCTGCTTGCCGCACTCAAATGCAATCTCTACTACTTCAACTGCAGCAATGTGCCGCTGCAGCATTTTCAGAAGCAGCAGCACAGCGTCTGCGTTTCCAATGGCTTTCACTTTGAGCTGCTCGAACTGAACAATCGGCGCTACATTATTGTCATGCCAATTGGCGCGTTCATGCCCCAAAAGTTGGATGACGATCGAAAGTCGCTGACGCTGTCAGAAGATTTGCAGGCATAAAGCTTCCTCATCCTCATCACCCAGGCCCAAAATACTTTTTAATTTCAATCAAAATTCGCTTGCTGTTTATTTTTGGCCCCACTAATTGAGATTTTGTTAATGCAAAGCGCTGCCAGCTGTCAACGTATTTAATACACGCATTAAATATACTATAATTTCTTTTCTTTGTTGTTTTGCGGGTTAAATATGACGAGCAAAAGCTAAAACAAAAACAAGTTAATGCAAGTGAGTTGTGGTCTTAGCGCCTTTTGCGCTCGTTACTTACACTACGCTACACAAATGAGTAGAAGCAGTGTTCTTAACATTTTAAATTCAAAAGTACACACTGACTGCAATTTGTTTTGAATAATCTGTAAAATGTCTTAATTTTATTTAAGCTTTTCAAACGTTTTTCATATAAAATTAATAGTTCAACTTTATATTTTTTTATTTGAAATGCTACCAACTATTAAGAAAATATTTTAAATATATTAAAAACAAAAATATTGGGAAAACACTTTTCTTGTATATAATTAATTTTTCATTTGTTTTCAATTTGCATACTATTAGCTTAAGGATATTTTTAAGTTTATTATAAAAATTTGAAACTTAAAGTGTATTTAATAGTGGGCCACGCATTTTCCATTCATATATTAAGAATATTTTACTTCTTCAGAGCAAAAGGCATCAAATGAAAGAAATTTTGAAATTATTACATAAATATATAAGTGCAAAGTGTATTTGTTAGTGGGATACATACATTTTTTTATGCAAGCTGTTTACGCGCTCTCAATTTAGTAGCCATTTCGTAAGAGATATTTTTAAATTTTATAATAAGAAAACAAATTCAAAGTGTATACGTAGTCGGCAGCGCACAATTTGTTTATTTTAATAAGCAATTCTTACTTGTGCGCAATTTAAGAGACATTGAGCTTGGGATATTTACAAGTCTAAGACAAAAAGATAAATTTTAAAGTGTATTTAGTAGTTGGCAGCGCATATTCTGCTTATTTCATAAGCAATATTATGCTCATATTTCATTTAAAACTATTGGTAGCTGAATATTTTCAAAATTTGTTATAAAATATTTTTAAAGTGTATCTAGTAGTCGGCAATGCGCCCAACAAAACGCACTTGCTGCATTTACAGCAGTTACTGTCGATACATTTACGATGGGCACGCTGCACTTTAAAAAATTTATGATGTTGCACATAAAGCGCGACAAGGTGCAGGCGACGGCGGCGCTCACAGCTGTGGCCAATAAAATTTATCAGTTTATGGTTTGAGAGATGGGCGCTCGGCTCGTCTGAGTGACAAAGCGGCAAAGTTGTCAATTGCGGACGCACCTTCGTGGCCAGAGAGACAGACAGCCAGGCAGGCAGGCAGGCACTTAAAGAAGAAGAAGAAAATATGAAAAGGCAAGCGCCAAAAATAAAATTGTGGCTCATCATGAAATGTGATTATCAAGGCGCAAAAGGCAATTTAAATGGCATAAATCTTTCAAAACATGCGCTAAGCATAAATGATGCCAATGCGTGTGTGGCATGCAACAACAAGAGCGGCAGCAATGGGCGCAGGTGATGTTGCAGTCAACGCTGTGGTATGTGGCCATGTGTTGAATTCATTATAAAATGCGGTTTTGAATTATTTGTCAAAATGTCTGTAGAAGCAACTAAGCCAAGCCTGCCCCACCGCCCGCTTGCGGCAATCAACTGAAAATGACATTGATGCTGACATTGATAGACAGCCAGGAGAGTTTTGTGTCCCGACGTGCAACAGCAAAAGCAACAAAAGCAACAGCAACAACTACTCTGAAATTCAATGCGACAAAACAAATGAAATTGTTAATGGCCACTCTGAAGTCGGTCGAACTCATTGTCTGTTAATGCCATTTATTTAATATGTTATCTGTTATTTTATGCTTATGATGCGTATACGCAATATAATGCCAACTGCCAATTTGCGCATTGCACTATGTAATTGGTGCAGTGAAGCGTTTAAGGTAACAAAAAATATAAAAAAAAGCTAACAAATGAACAAATTTAATGAGCATCTTTTCGTAGAATTAATTGCAGGGGAAGGACAAAGCTAATTAATTTACAATTAAAATAAGTAAATTTCTCAATCATCAATACATTCTATTATATCTTAAATGAAATTTCATTATAAATTGTCGCTAATAAATTACAGTAAAAAAATGTAAAATCTTAAAAATTTTTCTATGCAAATATTAAAAAATTTTGTATTAAATCTAAACGCAAGGCTACTTTTGTATTATGCTCAGCTCAAATATACACTTTACATATGGAAAAGTTATTGAATTCACAAATTTTAAATATTCGTATTAAGTCATATTACTAAAACAAGCCAATTTCCTATAAGTCTCTATAATATATCTATAAACTAAGCTATATTTTTTTGAAGATAATTTCCTGGTACTAATAAATATTATATAGCTAAAAATGCCCAAGAATGCCCAAGAATGCAGTTTAATTAATTTATTTAATAATAATTTATGCGTCTCTTACTGGCAATTATAAATATTTAGTAGCTTATATATTATTTTAATAAAAGTTCTGCGACTGCAAATCTTTGAGTTGAAAATATATTGCAATATCTTTAGTAGTTTTAAGCTCTCTGGCATGCTGACTTGCAACTACAAAAACCGACTGCTGGCAGGACATAGCTGTTAGCCCTTTCCTTAGACGTATGCATGCTGTCCTTGAGCAGTGAGTGAGCGAGAGCGAGAGAGCAAGTACATAGTGCTGTCAGTTTCAATCGTGTCTGCAGAACTTGTCACTCATTCAATAGTTTGAAAATTGCAAATGTCACTTACAACCCACTCTTATACACACACACACACACACACACACACACACATACAGACACACATATGTATGTATCTATGGCAATGTGTAAACATGCTAGCCAAGGATGCGACTGAGACAATGTTGCTGGAGACGTTTGGCAAAAGGAGAACGAGAAACGACGACAAAGTCTAGCAAAGGATGACGCGACAGCAGACGATGCGATGGGATGCGATGCGATGCTGTGAATTAAAACAAGGCCAGGGAATAAAATAATAAAAGCACAAAAGACAAAAGCATAAGAAAACTTGAGCTCGCTGCCAGTCTATCGTTGTATGTGTGTGTGTGTTGACCCATTTAGTGGGTTGAGTGGGGTAAGCTAAAGGCAACTGCAATATTTTGTGAGACAAGACACACACACACATATATATACATTTATATATAGCATGTACGCATCAAAATCAGACTTGTAATCCAAGTGCAAGTTGCGAATCCAAAAATCCATCCATCGCTTGCAGCAGCAGCAGCATCTTGGCCAAGAGTTGCGTAAGAAATGCAAGCTACGCTTCTAAATGGCGTACGGCGTACACTGATGTCACGTAGATAGACACAGGACATGCCTGTGACAGACAGTTGGAGAGACACTGTGACAACGACACATTGACTGACAGCTGCAGGGGCCAAGACCAAGACTCGACTCGACTCGACTGACTCAACTCCACTCAACTCAACTCAACTGAACTGAGAACTGAACGCAACTCTAGTCTAGCTTGAGTCGTCAAACTGCAGTTTGAGTTGCATTGCCAGCACGCCTAGTTGCATATGGGGGGCTTGTGGGCGTGGCAGTAGTAAAACCGCAAGACAAAAGCAAATGACGTGCTACGTTTTCAATGTTTAGCTGACAAAGCCAGCGAGAAAGCATAAGAAGTGCCATGCACTTAAAATGAATATTGAGAGCGTCTCGTTGTCTGTCTGTCTGTCTGTCAGTTAAGCAGCAATAGCGCTATCGAACACTTGTCGCAAAAAAGTTTCGAGCAATAGTTTTAATTACTTTCTTTTCATGCATTAGCTAAGCTTATATGCACTATTATATATTTTAATTTTAATTACATTTCAATGTCAATTTAATGCTCAAAAAAGCCAAACCCAACTTGCTATACAATTATATTTAAGATTAGCATAAACATCTCAAACTAAAATAGAATCTTTTTCTTTTTATTTGTACTGATAAGCGCTAAGCTAAGCTAAAAAGAAATTAATATGTATGTGAATAACAAAAAGCAAAATTAAAAAGAATTTTCAATCAATATAAATATTTCAAAAATTATTATTTCTATATAAAAAAGCATTATTTATTATTGAAATAGTAAATCTTGCAAGAATTTTAGTGCAAAGGTCAACGTTTTATGCTATATATTTACCTAAAAAAAATGTACATAAAAAATTATTAAAAATTCTTTAAGCTATTTAAATAAAAATAATACAACCAACACAAATGCACAATGAAAAAATTATGCCTAATATATGTAAAAATAAATACAAAAATATGCTGACTAGTGTAATTACAAGCATTGCGTTTTGCTTAGGGCAAATCATTTGAGCTGAGAGAGCAAGCGAAAGAGAACGCGAGCGTAGGCAGCAAAGATAACGGCACTGCTCAATGCTAAATGGCAAATCAAATTCGGTCGTCCTATCTGTAGTCACCGTTAATCTGCATATGAGTGTTTTTCTTCTTCTTTCAGTTTTGTTTGCTTACACTTGCAAAAGCTTTAAGTTGTAGCCGCTTGACATGCAAATTTTGTGCAGTGTACAAATTGAGTTTTCAGTGCTAGTTCTTAACAATTTTCTTATTATTTCACACACAATTAAAAAGCCTGTCATTTTATATGTGCGCTTGTTTTTCTTTTTAAAGCTTAGCAATAAATTAACGCATTTCATAAATGACGCACTTACCCCCGGAGCTCAAGTGACGCTGCCCTCATCCTCAGCATTTTGGTTGTGCGCTTCCTTCCGCTCTTCGTTTTAGTCCCTTTGACGCAACTTTAGGCGATAACCTGAGTCCATGCCAAATAAAAAAGTGTTTTTTAATTTAATTTTTTGCTATTTGTATTTTCATGCTTCACATTTAATTTTTCGTTTCTTTTTTCCTTCATTTTTTGCGTTCTGTTTTTTTTTTTATTATTTGACGAAAGTTGGAAAATCATAAAGCACAACACTGAAGCTGAAGCCAAAGCTGAGAGTTTGGGGCGGCGGACACTGAAAAATAAATAAGAGTAATTAAATTTCGTAACAAACATGACGAGATAATGGACCGAAGCCATTAACAGTGCCCCTGGACCGTCAGTCAGTCAGCGACGATGCAGAAGATGATGAGCAGCAGGCACTAGTCGGCGAGAACGGACGAGGACACGACGAGGCAAGGACAACAGCATCAGCATTTGACTGCACTCTGCATTTTGTGTACGAAAAGCAATGCTCAGACTTTATGCTACTCCCAGAGGCAAATTTTTGCAAACCAACGGATCAGTTTTGTTGCTGCCATCTCAAGCTTCAAGAATTATTGCCTTGGCCCAAAGTCCAACTGACATAATGATGAATGATAAGCCATCAAAGCAAGTCTAGTGTCTAGCAAATGACAAAATATGTTTTGCATTCGAATGGGAATTGTGTGGTAATGTAAATCAAATTAGTAGTAGAATATAGTAGTGGCGAAAGTAGGCAAACGAGAGATTTGTAAAATATTAATTAATGTAGATAGAGTACAAAGTGTTAAACTACTAATTGTAGAGAAATGTAATAGTAGTAGAAATAATAATTCAATATGGTGGCATTGAATAAAGTGTAGTCATAGTATTACAAAATAGTTGTAGTTATAAAATGAAGTAGTAGTAGTAGTATTACAATAAATAGTTAATATATGAGAAGGTAGCAGTAGTAATAGTTCTTAAATTTAAATGCTAATAATAGTACAACAAGTATTGGAACTTTTTAGTAGTAGAATTAGTAGTGTACCAGTAACTAGCAATATAGTGAGCTATGGCATGGATAGCATTAAAAGTACAATAGAGTGCTTAAGTGTAAATAAAATTTAGAGTAGTAGTAGTAGAATTTATAATAGAAGAATTTGGTAGTAATATAATAGTATGTATGAGATAAAAATAATTAATTAAACTAGCAGATTATGGAATATTAGTAGAATATAGTAATAGTAGTAGTAGTAGTAGTACTTTTTATATAGTACTTATATAAAGTGCAAATACTAGACGAATTTAGTAGTAATAGAATAGTGGTAAAATATAGTAGTAGTAGTAGTAGTAGTAGTATTTCTTATTAATATAAGTATAGTACTTCTATAGTAGAAGGATTTAGTAGTAGTGTAATTAATTAAAGTAGCAGATTATGGAATAGTAGTAGAATATAGTAATAGTAGTAGTAGTAGTACTTATTATATAGTATTTCTATAAAGTGCAAGTAGTTGAAATATTTAGTAGTAATAGAATAGTATGTATATGAGAGAAAAATAATTAATTGAAGTAGCAGATTATGCAATAGTATTTAAATATAGAATAAAAAAAAATAAAATAGTAGTATAAGAATTCAGTAAGTAATAGGACTTTATATAGTATTACTAAGCGATTTATAGTAATTAGATAGTGTGTATTTTAAGAGAAAAATTATTATGAAGTACCGATTATGAAATATAGTTAAAGTAAATAGAAAAAAGGAATAAACTAGGTGACTTATATGATAATTTATTGAATAGTAGTAGAATAATAGTAATAGCAAATTAATTAATTGTAAGTACTATAATGTAAATGCAATAAAATGAATACTAAAGAAAAAGTAATTCACTTAAGAGTAAATTAATGGAATAGTAGTAAAACTAATATATAGTATTTATACTAGAAATATAGTTTAATCTGCCACTGTGATCGAGTCAACAATGACGTCTAATTAGTTTCAATTCGCTTGGGACTTGACCTGGCCTGGCTCGACTTTAACTTGATTCTCATCTGGTGATGGCCACAATCTGAGACTCTGTCTGCTCTATCAAGCGAGACGTGCAAGTTGCAAGTTGCTGCTTGTTAGATTATTGTGCAACGGCCAAGAGCAGGACGAGCTCACTCACTCACAATGCATCCATCGAATGTGTTGGCAGCGACAGCAGCGAACTCAATGCGCTGCATACGGAGGAGCGACGACAGCGAAGACAGCGGCGTGCGACGATGGATTACGTTGACCCAAGCAGCGCCGAGAGTGGGAGGCAGGGTCAGGGTATTGGTAAGCGAAGCATCATCAAGCTTGACGCTGTTGTCTGTGCGCTGTTTACTTGCGTTATCCTTTTGGCACTGACCGCCTTTGTTGTTTTGTTATTTTTCATGTCAGTCAAAGAATTGGCAAGCGAGCGAGCAAAACAGCACATGAGCGTTGAAATATGTTTTATACTATATAGAATTTGCAAAAGAGAGAGAGAGGGAGAGAGCGAGAGGGAGCGAGATATGGCGCCCAGATGGGCAGCAGTGGCGGAGACATATCGACAGCCCACAATTTGAAGCACATTGCATCAATATTGAAACGTCAACATCAACTCGCCAGCGGCGCATTGGCGCTCGCTCTCCCTCTCTTTCGCTCTCTCTCTCTGTCTCTCACTGCATAGAGACAAAAGAGCAGCCAAGTGTGCAAGGACGAGCGGCAAGCAAACTAAAAGGACGACCCAAAAAGCAAGCAAAAAAAATCAAACTGATGAAGAGTTCAAATTTTTCTTTGTGTGATTTGACGAATGAGCTGTCATCTTGCATTGGAAATGTTGCTCAACTACACACACACACACACACACACACACACACACACACACACAGAGAGACTAAGAAGTGGGTGGCTGGGTGGTTGGGTAGCTAACACAGCTGTTGGCATTTTGTTGCTTGTGCTTTTTGCTTCATAAAAAGTTGCTGACCATTTCTTTTGTGGGTTAGTTAAGCGAAATGCTGAAAAGCATATACTATAAAGATAGTTAGAGTCTTGTTTGCTCTTGTCCAAATTTTCAAAGGAAACACAGCCAAGGACATGACAGCAGCAGTCAGCATTGACTAAGCTTCAATGTTCTATTCAAATACAAACTATCAAGCAGCTAATAATTATAAATAAAATTGATTGTTTTCTTTTTAAAAGCTAACAAGCAAATTGAGATAAATTAAATAGCAATTAACTTAAAATATTAATAAATTATAATGTACTCATTAACGGATAATTTAAAAAAGCAGAGATTATAATTATAATTATAATTAATTAGAGTTATAATTAATTATTAAATTGAATTGAACGACGGAGTTCAAGTTATATATAGTAAATAGATTAACAATCCACAATTCATATTTATTATTTAAATTGTTTTTTGATGCTAAAAATCAAATAAATGATAGATAAATTAAAATATGAATAAATAATTTTAGTATTATTTATTGAAATTGATTGATTGAACTCTATTCTATTTTGTAAGCTTTAAATTAAATTTTTTTATTTTACTTCTTAAGCTAAATAAAATCAAATTGATATAAAATAATTAACAAATTATTTAAAGCAACAAAAAAATTATATATAGCTATTTATTAAATTGATTGACTAAGCTTTATATTATATTTTCTTAGCTACAAATCAATGCAAATAAAAATAACTAAATCCTTTTTTTTTTAACTTTAATCATATTTTTATTATTTATTGTACTAATTATTATTACAATTAACTGAATATATTGCAAGCTGCAAATAAAAATCAAATAATATGTTAAAACATTTTTTATATAAAAAAATATTGAAATTATTCTAATATCTGTGAGAATTTAGTTTGTTAAATATTTATTTGATTGACTACAAAAATTGCTTTTATTTGCAAACTTTTCTTTATTTTATTTGACGCTCCAACTATGCAAGTTGATTTCCTGAAATTTTTAGCAATTTATTTACAGCTTACAACTCTTTGGCATGCCTAATATACAAAAACGCCAACGCCATTCATCGAAGCGTATACCGGAGCCATCATTTGGCTCGTTTGCTCATCGTCAAGACAAATGGCAAATAAATAAATTACTTTCGGCCTTTATGCAATACCAAACATGTCAGTGTGCATATACTGGTCTGGTCAGGTCCGGTCCGGTCCGGTCCGGCCCGGTCAGGACCAACAGACGTATGTACATTCAAAGCTGCTGCTTGTTGTTGTTGTTTTTGCTCAGTTGCAGTTGATTTTCTTGTGGCCTCATTCTTGTCTCTTACTGCATGTGATTGTAGCTGCTTGTTTTTGTTGTTGTTGTTTTTGTTGCAAGCAACGCCTCCACTGCTAAAAACTTTTAAAACGTCAATCAATTGTCCAAAGTTGTCGGAGTTGTCTGACATGTTTTAAATTAACTGACGAAGACGAACCGAACCTAAACGATTTATGGCCCATGCTCAAGATGGCGTACTTGATCTCACACACACACACACACAGATAGCGACAGACAGACACACATATGTCAAGTCCGTCCAGCTGCACAGGCAATCGCCATGAAAATGGCCATCACTAGCTATAAATTTGTTGTCCTACAAGTTGCTTGGGATGAGCACATGAGACGTTTAACTAAAATGCTGCACAGCATTTTCACTTCCTAAACTAAGACTAAATAAATTGTGCCTTGTGAATTACAACTAACTTGGCCATTAGTGCAAGCAGACAAAATAAATATATATGTACATAAAAACGTCTTTAGATTGAAACACTTTAGCTGCAGAATTTTTAAATCGAATATCATTACAGAATTTTTGAATTTTTTTTCTGGCGATTAAACTGCATGAGAATCAACAAAATTATAAACAATAGAAACAGATAAACGCATAATTTTGTAATAATATGTATAAAATTAAAAAAGAAATAAATAAAAACATTTTTATATATTAATCCTATTGTGCTATAATCAATATTTATTCAATTACATCAACAAAAATTTCAAATATTTTATTAAGTATTACTTTTCCTTCAAATACATAAATTATATATTTAATTTTTTCAGCATTTTTGAATCACAAATACAAAATAAATAGTTCTAATATGTATTTATATTTTTTTTATTTATTCTAATATTTATTCTATTCCATTTCATACTGCATGCTCATTTATCTACGAGATACATTTGGTTAATTATGACGCTGCTCTGTTGCTAACTGCACTGAGATAAATTAGACACAGACAAACAGTTATGAATTGTACACTTGTACAGCAAGAGGAAATGTTGATGTTGTTTTTTTTTTTTATTATTTGCATAGTCAGTAAATTGTAAAATTTTTGGTTTGGGCTCTGGCAACAATGCGCGCATATAAATTATAATATAATAATAATTACTGTCAAACAATAGAAAATTAATTGCGAAACAATCAACGTTTCATTAAAACAAAATGGATTTGACATAATTCAAATGCAGAAGTGCATAAGTGTCGAGCACAGTTGATGTGAACCACCCACCCTACCACCCACGCCGCTGTACTGTACCCGCTAACGAATGCCTAACTGCCGACATGGCCTGGCCAAAAGCCTCACCACTCCCCCCGCTGGCGCATCAGACCCCCGCATGATTGTTACGTTGAATCATTCAATTGGAAAATATTTAATTAATTTTTGCCAATAATGGTGGACAGTGCGAAAAAAACACACACACACACACATACACATACGGCAACAAATTTATAAGTTCGTTTCGTATGCACACAGTCATAACCGCAATTACGGTAAATAGTCTGATACTCTGGGGTGATTTTTGGTCATGTGATATATTAATGCCAATAATATATTATGCCCATCTCTCAGCCCCCATCCCCACTGTTTTCTCTCTCCGAATATTGATTAAAATAATAATTTATTTTCGAAAATAACTCTATAAATAAAATATATAACTAAAATATTTAAATATATTATTAATATAAAATTATAAATATATTGATAAATAAATGAAAATAAATCTATAAATAAATTAGACAAAATAAAAATATTAAAATTAAATCAGTAAATTTTAAACTCAAAATATGTGTAAACTGAATAAAAAAATAATATTTGATTAACGAAATCTGAAATTAATTTTTAGTTAATCTTATCATAAATTAAATTAAATTATTTAAAATTAACTGCAATAAGAATCTAAAGCCTTCAGCTCTTTAAGAGAAATTCAGTCAATAGAAATTAAAGTAGTTTCTTTAATTGAAAATTGCTTGAAGGCAAGGCTCAACTGTCTGGCCGGAACTCTGACGTCTGAGCTGTGATATGGTGAAGTGTAAGTCCTGCCAGCCAGCCAGCCAGCTAGACAGACAGACAGGACACACTAACAATTGCAAGTAGTTGCAGCAGCATTAGCCCCGCTGAGCAGTGTAAATGGCTGCAGCAAAATGTGAAAATAATAATAGACTAAAGACGAATATTTACAGCCCAAAGTGCTACAAGGACAAGGCTAAGCCAAAGGACATATCTAGAGCCGTAGATGAACTGACTGCTGCAATTAGATGACCAGTTGAATAGACATTTCAGACAGCTGAACGTTCAGATGGATGGATGGATGGATGGATAGATGGACGGATGGTTGGATGGTTGGTCCGGTTGGACGTTTGGTTAGCTGCAGAAGTAATTGCAATGTACGAAAACAGTTTGAATTGCCAGCAACATGAGCTTGATTGACAACAAAAGCAAGTAGCAAAAAAATATAAAAAAAATTTGGACTAGAGTTTAACGAAAGTTGAGCAGATAACGTTTGATTACTTTAAGCAAGGATTGGCTAAATCAAAGGCTATAGGTTACAAATGATTTTAAAGCCATAAAAAGTTAACAAAATTAAAAAAAAAATTTTTTTTAAATACATTTGAGTAAGAGCTTGAAGAAGTAGCCTGAAATTACGTTTTTGGAGACTTATAAAAATGTAAGAATATTTTAAAAAAATTTAATATAAAATACAAAATATGTAGCAATATCTTAAATGGTTATAAAATGTTTATTTTTATATAATAACTTTGTAATAAAATGTATTTTATATTAATTATGTATTATAATAATAAGTGACTTCGGCAATACTTTATTAAGAAAAATTATAGAATTAGTACAATTGTAATTCAGAGAAAAATAAAGCAATTTTTACTTACAATACTTTTACTTTATTTTAGTATAATTAAAATTGCGCGAAATTAATGCTGCATTATATTACCAATAATACAAAAAATTGTAGCTGCAAATAAAATATTTTTTAGTTTTTTATTTTATAGCTTTTTTGTAAAAAAAAACAAAAAATTTGTTAGATTTAGATTTTATTAGATTATTGCTTAACACTGCAGTAGGCGTATTGATTTTCCCATCATTTACCGAGCTATTATTATCAAATGGAAATTTTCTTTTACTGTTGTCAGCTGCGAGACAAAAAGAACACTGGACATGGCACACGACATTATATTGAGATGCTGATGCTGAGGCTGCTGCTGCTGCTGCTGCTGCATTCAGCATACGCAACCCTTTGGCCAAGAACCACAATTAAATGCATTTGTTTGGCTGTCAGTGTCATCAGCTCTCGTTGTAGTCGTAGTAGGACAAACATGAAATACAACTTGAAATGTCAACTATTTTTAGGCAAGTAAATGATTTAGTTGGAGACAACACACAAATGAAATAAAATATTTTATGTACATGACGGCAACAAAGCAAAAAAACAATTGGGGAAAACAGCTTTGCTCTGTTGCTCGAGCATCAGAGGCTCAGTCAGTTTGCTCATTTCACTTGCCGCCCGCCACTGATGAACATCTTCGGAAGAGAGACAGAGAGAGCGAGAGAGAGCGAGTTTGAGTTTGGAAGTTTCATGTCTCATCATTTGCTTGTCTTTTCCCTGTCGCCAGCGGCTGCTCAGCTTAAGTTTGGTTGCTGCTCTCTCCTGCTTCCAGTCTAAGGCTACAGGCTGCAGGGTTTTGTCTGCTGTCATTTGTCCAAACTGCATCCGCAAGCTTCGTCTCCGGCTCCAATTCCGACTTCAAGTTTGAGGGTTTCTACGTTTTGGGAGTTTGAGTTTTGTTATTGGCAGTTTTGTTGCTAAAAATCTCGAAATACTTTTTGACATGCGAGTACGTGTTTGTTTAGTTAGTTATTTGTATGTATGTGCATGTGTGTGTGCGTGTGTGTGTGTGTGTTGCTGCCATCTTAGCATTTGAAAACTGCACATTGTCGGCTGTCTTGCCGACTGTCACTCAGTTGCACTCTTTCCGCAAAAAATGTTCATTTAGTGCAAAGCCTTTCTGCTCTGCACTTTTATCAAATGTCATTGTCCTCTCTTTTACAACCAGCATTTATTTATAAGTTTAGATAAGTGCTACAGCCACAAGTGACTTTTTGATTGCTTACAAAAACAAAGAATTGTGTTTTAAATCAACTTTGAAATTTGCACCCAAGCAACACATATCGATATTATCGATACTTATGCAGCGTAATGAAAATAAATTAAATATTGTTTTAAAAATTAAGTTTGAAATTGAAACGGCTACAGCCAAAATTAAATTTAAATTTTTTTCACGATATATGTATTTTAAGCCTTAATTGTTTACCGACTTATCGATACTTATCGATGTTTTTGCAACGTAAAGAAGATAAATTAAATATCTTACACCTTTGTAAGCTTGACTTCGCATTCTTTTCGAACACTTGCATCCCAGCAACAATTATCGATACTATCGATATTTTCCCATGAGCATTCTCAAGCGCGTAATCAAGAGAGCAACACTTGTTTACCGTTTAAGCTGACAAATTCATCAGCCGCTCTTCTGAAAAATGCGAGTCCTGCAAAGTTGCGCTGCTTCTTCTTCATTGTTGTGGGGCCAGTTTGCAGGTGACGTTGACATGGCGTGTGATTTTGATGTGCAAGGTATTTTTTTTTTATTTTTTTGGCTTTTTATGTTGACCGCCAGGGGGCGCTGCTTCGCCTTCGCTGCGCGTATGACATTTTTCACTTAAGCTGACAGTTATGTACAATGGCCATGGGGCAGCGGAGCTAGCAGCGCAAGTCTAACTGTTCGCTCAACTGTCAGTCAGTCATGGGGCATGCCGTTTACCGTTATTAAAAAATTATATACTTATAAGCCATGGCCATGGCGAGCGAGTAGACAAAAATAAAAGAAATTGAAATAAAATAAAATGCGGAAGAGAAATAAACTCAAAAGTTTCGCATGCACTCGACTTGTGCTTTGGGGAGTTGCGTAGTGTAGCCCAGTGGGTGGAGGTGGTCCGGTAGCTAGTCGGGTAGTTGGAGTATTGTGACGCTTGTGACACGTCACAAGTTTATAGTGGCTTTTGACAGCTCTCGGACACACACACTTGCCACAAAAAGTCGCTCCAGCCTGATGGACTCAAGCATATGCTACAGATCTCCGGACTCATCAGATATTTGTTCTAGAAATTTATTTCTTAGCTTCAGACGCGCACACAACTCATCTAATATATAGAATATGTTTTTTATCTTTTGACTTTTTTGTGCTGTTGCTGCTGCTGCTGGTGCTGCTGCTGCTGATTTTGTGGTCACTGCTGTTAATCCTTAGAGACGTGTGTCGAACATGAATTTCGTTCACAGCGCATATAAATAATAATTTCAGCCACATGGGTGTGCATGTGTGTGCCTGTCTCTGTGTGTGTGTGTGTGTGTGACTTTGACAACTTCGTGCCCTGTCCAGCCATATTGCCGCAGACAGCTTGTCGATCTTTATAATGTTGTAATTGAAAACTTTTTGCCACCAAAAAAAAAAAAAAAAAATAAACATTTCTTTTAAAATATTTTTATACTTTTGATATGTCAACTCGCCTGAAAGCTGTCCACCCAAGCTGAGTCAAGGCAACTGCACCCCATGCTCAAATTTGCTGAGCGTGAAGCTGTCCAGCCAGCAAGTGGATTGGTATTAACCATTAAAAATTGTATAAAAAAATACATTTGCCAAACTTATTTTATGAACGGAATTTCTTTATGAAAATAAAAATTTAAAATATTAAACAAAAAACATTGTATAATGCATAATAAACTTTGTTTTCGATTTGAATTTGAATTAAAAAATGTAAAGCTTACTTTTTATATTTTTTCAAATATTTCACTGAAATTTTAATATTAATAAAAATAGATTGAGCACATAAACTTTTTTTGAATAAATATTTATTCTTAAAATATATTAAAGTATTTTCAATAAATGTTGCATTTTTTTAAAATTAAAAATGTATTTTTACTATATTTTTTAAATTATTTTATTAAGTAGAAAAAAATATTTGAAGCCTTTAAGTATGTAAATATATATTTTTGGTTATTTTCAACATTTTTTTATTTTGTATAAAAATGTCGAGAAAAAAAGCTGACAAAGACTCAAAACTGTCGGAGTTCATGACTTCAGGGCCTGGTCGCATCATCGCTTAGGCCCATCATGCCATGCCCTGGTGGTTTGTCGCCTCGTCTTTGTGCTAAATAATGATGGAAACTTAAATGTTGGATGAAGGGCAGCAAAAGCAAAAGAGCAGAGAAAAAACATAACATATATATATTATATATATATATATATATGTATAGTACACATAACTGACAGCATAAACTTTAAGCGAATGTCCTGCATTTTATTTTTTGTTGTCCTCGGAGAATATGTGAAAGTTGAAATGTTGCTCTAGCATTTAGTTTGTGGAGTAGCAACAAAAAAAAATATAAAAGGCATAGCAAGAAAACACTAACGTGGTCAAAAACGCAGCGAGTGCAAGCGAGACAGCAACAACTTTAATAGTTCTCAAGTTATTTCAGTTTTTTGACATTCTGTCAATTTGCTGCCTTTCAGAGTTGCCCCAATAAATGTGTGTATGTGTGTGTGTTGCAAGACTGAACGGCCATAGAGAGTTTAAGTTGGAGCAGATAATTTGAATTACAATTAACACTAAGCAACAAAACAAAGCCAGTTAGTATTAAAAATGTGCGAAACAATTAAAAAAAATACTGCTACATTTTTATAAATATTTTAACATTTATGTGTAAACATAAAAATTATTTAACTTGAATTAAAAGAATTAATGAAATTAATGATTTAATATTTTAATATTTTTTTAAATTAAATGTGCTAAGTCAACAAATTTTAAAATTATTTCTTTGCTATGTAATTTTAGTGCTTAAGTTTTTCTCACGATCAAGTTCAGGGAAATTCACTCTCTCGCTCTCTTTCTCTCTAGGTCTAGCTCTTGCTCTTGGAGTTTTGTGAGTCTTCGCAGTCAGCCCGTTGACTTGGCCTGGCCTGGCTGCTGCACGTGCCTTGCACCGCATTGTCCTGTGGACGAGTGTCCATCCATTCACTTGTTCTTGTAGTTGGCAGCGTTGCTGGCTGTTGTTGCTCTGTTGCTTGTCCAATGTCCTTATTAAAGTCCTGACGTTGCTGCCTCAACTTGTGCTCGTCGGTTACTTGTTGTTGTTGTTGTTGTTGCTGGCCATGTCACTCCTGCTGTTGATGCTGCCAACATACTAACTGTTGTTGTTACTTTTATTGTTGCTGCTGCTGCTGCTGCTGTAGCCCACTTATCATCCTCGTTGACACTTTATAATTTCTTTACTTTTAGTGATGTCACTATTTATTTCATTTTTCCATCAAAACTTTTAAGTTTTACAATAAATTTTCAGAGGAAATACAAATAGAGTGTCCAGCACACACACACAGACGCAGGTTGCATAAAGGACTTTTTATGGCAAACACTTTGAAAGTGCAATGCAACTTGCGGTGAGCGTTGCCTGGCTCTGAGGGTCAGTTCCATTTTGTAAGTGATGTCCATGTCACTGTCAGAGCTGTCTCAAGCTTACAGCCTTTTTTATATACACTTAGTTTGCTTTAGCCCTACAGTTCAGCTCACCTGGTGTACAACTAGTTAGTTCATTGGGGACTGGTTATAAGCGATTGATGAAATTAGCTTGGGGATTGTCACTGATTTAAGTGAATTCACCAACATGGGTCATACTTTTTTTTATTCTTGATAAATACGCTGCAATTCAAATGATTAATTCATATGGCGTTGCATTAGCTAAGTTTTAAATTCAACAAATATGCAAAATACTCAACGTTGGTGAATTCTTTGCTTACAGTTCGTTGATTAATTTACCAACATTATTAGCCGTAATTATAATACATAATATGCTTATAGCTATAAAAATATTTTGATTATCTAGCATTGGTGAATTCACTGCATACTTCTCATTACTGAGTTCATCAACAATTGCCAGCTGCCTGACTAAAATGATTGGTGAATTCTTCGTTCGAAAAATTCAACAATTGCTATCAATAATTATTATTCATTATTACATTAGCACCAATTGTCACCAGCCGTACTTAAGCTTGCATTTATTTATAATTTATTAATCTTAAGCGTTGATGAATTCACTTTACTTCAGCCGTACTGTAGGGATATTTAAATATTTTTTCATGTTGTCTTTGGGTTTGCTGCTCACTTGTCATACTTTAATTTTTATTAGTAATTTATATGAAGAAAAACTACTCCGGAAGTCTGCCGCCGACTGTTTTAGATGAACAACAAGCTCGATGATGCAGACAATGAAGATAATGAAATACACAACGATTCAGATGCTGATTTGGAACGAAGCCGCATGCGAACGGGCGCCACTAATTCGAATCCTGCTTTAAGTTATCTTAATCTAAGCCAATCTACCTTAAGCTAAGTCAACTGTAGGTTAAGTGCAGCCAACAACTAAGCCAAGCTGCAAAGCAGCGGCGGCTTTACAATTCCGAACAGAGCTATAAGGCACCAGACGAGCCTAAGATCGATTCTTCAAAATTTGATTCAGCACAATTTGCCGCCACCAAGTCACGTCTCCAAGTTGTGCACAAAATTGCAGCTTTAGCAGCCGCTGGAGCTGCCTAGTAAAAAGCAAGACTCTTCTTGTCTCCGCTGCTGCCAGAGTTGCCACACTTATTGAACTACCTGCCAAGCTGCAGCATCAGTTGCCGACTCTGTGGCAGCAACTGTCACTTATTAATATTAATTTATGCTTATGTATTGTGTTTTAAGTTATCTTAAGATAATTAATCGAATATTTTGCACTATTATAATGCAAAATAGATAAACCAAATAATAATATTTCAATCCCACAGCGATATTTCTGTATGTATTTAAGCATGATATTGATATTTGAAAAATGCAAATGCTGACAAATAGCTTAAGTCAATTGAGTTCAGTATTTGTAATTTTTTTATATTACGTTATTTTATAAAAAGCCTAGGCAAAATAATTATTTATATAGAAAACCAAATGTTTGCTGATTGAATAAAGAAAATGCAACTCAATCATATACATAAAATAATTTAATTACTCATAAAAATGTCAGCCAACATATTTTGTGATTTAATTTAATTTTATAAAATAAGTTGGCATAGATGATAAAATCAATTTAACAGAAAATAATGTTTTTAAAGAATTTTTTACTAAAGCTGGACAACAAATTATTTTAAAAAATTAATCTGAACATAATAAATAAAATGCTGCTCGAATTTCTTTAAAAAACGTTTGAAACGTTTAACGAAATAATAGCAATAACAAAAATTAATTCAAATTTAGTTGTATGTCTAAAAATATATTTTGAAATATTTATTTATTTTTTTCTTTTATAATCAAATTGAATATTTTGCTTACAACTTGAAGTGCGGGCGTTGCAGCAGCAGCTGTTGGCATATGGCTTCAACTCATTATTACTACAATTTGCAGCTGCAGGTGTAAAAGGACAAGCGCCAGGATGCGTCCGGGTACTCACTGTGTCTATGACCGAGGGCATGTGCATGGAAAACTTTTAAAGAACTCACATTATGTGCTGCGCTCTCGAACCCAAAACATTTTACACTTTCTGATGTGGCATGGAGCTGTTGCTGTTGCTGCCCCTTGGCAGCTGCCACTTGGCTTGCGTCAGTGTCCACACGACTTTGTTTGAAGTAACTTTTGCTGTGCGCATCAAGTAAACAATTTACGACAACGCTGATGATGACGTCCACTGGGCGCTTGAGCTGAACTGAGCTGAGCTGATGTTGCAACTGTAGCATGCCACAGCTGCTGTCCGCCTGCACTTAACGCTTGCTCGCGAGATTCTCTCACTCTCGCTCTGTTTTTGTCTCAAAATCCTGCGGCATTTTATGCTAAAGCGGATTCGTTTCAACGCCCCTGCCACGTCCCCATGGGGCAGCCATCCAGTGAGCATAAAAGTCAAATGCACTTGTGCAACTTCTTGCTGCATCATCATGTATTGCCCCAACATTATGAAGTGACCGACCGACCAACCGCTCATTGTTTTGCTCAGCGCCTTTTTTATTACATTTTAATTCTTGCCAACTTTGTGCTTTGTGCACTTTTATTATTTCACTTGATGTCGCCTCCTTAGTGTGCAACTGCCAGCAATAGATCATTGCGGTCGCCCCGACTTTATTTGTCCGGCATAATGAAGAGTCAGAGAGCCAAAGTCAAAGTCTCCTAACCCGCCCGTTCATTCAAAATTTTTTACTTCGCTGCGTGGCACAAATTTTTGCTACATCTGTTTTTGTATTTATTTAGGTTAATCCTCTAGTGTTTGTTTGTCTGCTTCGTTTTTTATCCATTTTCCTTTGCACACAAAAAAATTCGCTGCTTTTTATTTCAATATTTACGCGTCCACTACACTTGCCCAACTTGGGCTACTTTCAATAGAAATATTTTTAAATAATATATAAAGATAAGAAGCGAGTTCAATTCATTCATTTAATGAGTCATATAATGTAATATAATATATATCAATATATCATGGAATTTATGCAATAGACATAATTATAAACTTACCTCAGCATTTAAAAATTCTGAAATAAAGAAACAAATATTAGAATTAGTTAATAATATATTTAAATCGTAAAGTCTGTTTAAGCAGTTTGCAATTTATATAAAAATAAATTTAATGCACAATTACTTATACAACCAGTAAATAATTAAAATGTCTAATACAAACTGCATATAATTTTTTTTATAATTTATTTTGAATCATAATTTTGAATATTCCTAATTCAATTTACTTACTCTTCGTCATAACTCATAGTAAGCTTACATTTTATTGCCGCTAGACTAATGCAAAAGTGTATAGCATAGTCGTGCTCAGCCTGGTTTAATTGCTTGCAATTGAAACGGCAGCTTTTGTAATGCTTTGTTCACACTGTGCTGGCAGCTCTTATTATAGTTGTGGGCTTTGTGATTTTAAATATTACGGCAAATAGAAAGCATTAAAGGCGGCTCGGCTCCAAAATAAATATAGAACTAGAATGGGCATGCAACATTATATTGGCAGTCAAGTCGCTGGTTGGCGCCACCAGCGCCGCAGGCAGCAGCAGACGAATATAAAGAAACGGCAAAGGCAAAACTCATTGGCAGTTATCTGGCGCTCAGTATCAAATAAATAGCAACATGAATTGCAGTTGCAGTTGCAGTTGCATTACACGAGGCAGATTGAAAGGCAGTGGCAAGCGGCTGTGGCTGCGGCTGTGGCAACGTGTCGCGAATTATGAATGCGCCCCAAACAGAAACACACACACACAGACACAGACACACTCAAACATGTGAATGCAGCTCGTTTATCGCCCATTCGCGCATAGTTGGCAACACTTAATAATTGAAAAGGAAGCAACGATCCGCCAGTTCGCATCGCTGCTTTCCAGGCCGCCGCCCCCTTCTCTCTCTTGTTGTCTGTCCAAATGTTTGTCGATAAATTTTTACGGATGTGCGAGTGTCTTGTGCGTCGCGCTTGCCTCTTGGCGGATGCCATCACTCGCAATTGCCTAGGCTAGGCAGCTTGGCTAGAGATTGCAGCCCCCGCCCACTGCTTCGACCCGGCAACAATTTTGCGGGGCACATCAACAAAGTCATGCATATATTTGCAAAGAACATGCATGCGGCTCGTTTTGGGGGAAATTTGAATTTGATTTTGCATTGGCCAAGGCAAGGAAGGAGCGGTGGGCGGACTTGTGGCAGGTGGGGGTGGCCGTCTGCTGGTAACACGGGGCGTATGCTTGTGCGTCGGCAATCTGCGGCGCGTAAAAGTTATTGACAATGGGATGTATCTGTCGGGTAGTGTCATTAATGGCGAATGCTTTATGATCACATTGCTGCGCAATTTTCAACACATTTTTCGCTCGTTTTCGCACAGTGGGACGAGCGGGCGGACGGTGGGGAGAGAGACGGGGCGTCAATGATTTTCATGTTTATTGAAGTGTAGATATTTTTATCTATTTTCTTCGAGGCGCAAGTGTTTATTTCGACTGATTACGTTCATGACCAGACTGCTCGGACTGCCGAACTGCAGCTGACTTCAAAAATTTTTGAATTAATTATTTGATATAATTATTTGCTATAAAAATCAAACAAAATGCTTTACAAAATATTAAAGTAATGTATTTTTAATCAAGCAACTGCTGTATTAGTAACTTTTGCAATTCCAGATTAAGTATAACAGCAACTCTATTGAAAATTCACAAAAGACAGAGAATTAATTTCAATTCAAATGTTGTGCTATAGAATAAATATTGTTGTTAAATTTCAAGAGCATTCGAAGTCAGTTATGGCTAGTGGGGGTTCAGTTAGTTTATTGCAAGTAAATATTTATAAATTTGTATATGTTAATAAATAACTATGAATTGCTATAATACATTTTTTATGATATTTGTTGGCTCAAGGCTTTTTCTATTATTAAAATATATAGAAAATACTAAGTACATTAGGATGTGTTGATATTGCTGGCAAATAAAATTGATAAAATGATAAGAATAAATTCCATAGGTTATTTAAGAACATTAATTCAATTCAAGTTGATCTTCAAGACAAACAACCCACCCTAATGTATATAATAATCTGTTTCTTTATTTTTTAAAGTCCCTTCAGTATTTCTTTCGACAACTTGTCCACAAATTTTAGCTCATTTTCCACCCATGAGCTTCGGTTCGCCTGTTAATTGAATAAAAACAATTTTTAAAATCAGTACTATATGCATATAGATTTTGATCTAGCAGGATATAATTTATTTGCAATGATTTCTATAAACTTTGCTATGGTAAAAAGCTCAATGGGCCTGTTTATGAAAATTGCTTATTCTTAATTTTAATCACAACACTTTATTTATTTTACATTGTGCAACAACATTTTTATATATTTATTTTCATTTTGTTTTTTGCCAAGTTACAATTTTTTCAATATTTATATATTTATTTTTGTAAGTTCAATTTCATTATTTGATTGAAATTTTTTTATTGTCACTACACATTCATATAGAAATATTTTTATTTAATTGTTGCTGGGTCTTATCATCATCTGCACGAATTTCAGTGGTCTATAATGGTATTTATCCCAAATGATTGACTGATCATGGAATACATAAGTCTTATTATACGAATAAACTCCATTAAGGTTACTATAGAAATAAATATAAATTAGCAGTTTGTACAATTATTTAAAGTCATTTATACTCACAACCTATAACAGCCATTAAACCACCAACCACTCACCATAGCAGCAGCACATTCATGAGTCGAATCATTATTCCGGTCTGGGGTTAAGAATTTCGAATTCTTTTCGGTCATTCCGTACATACCACTGTCGAGTGCGTTTCCAGCATTTCCAGTGTATTTACCTACACTTAATAGTTCGTAATATTGCGCTTCATTCGCAATTGTAAAATTGCTATAGCGGGCATATTGTTTTTCGCTCTTGAAATCCTCCAGCTCTACATACAGCTCGTGTGGCTGAAACTTTATCATCAGATACAGTTTCTCTAGCCCGAGCCAGAATTCACCGCGCAGGTCACCAAATCCATTTCTGTACTCATCCCAGTTCTGATTGAAGCTCACAGAGCCATCCATCCTGCGCTGAATGACAGTCCATCCCTCGCCAGCGAACTTTGAGTCACAGGGCACCTTGAAGGCTTCCGCACAGGTACACGTATCGTTGAATATCATTTGAATTGCCAAAGGCTAGACAACTAGTCGCTTCGGCTGGAATAATCCCATTCTGCTCTTTCGAATCCGCACCATTTTTAATCTTGTTCACGTAATAAAGTGTCCTGGCCAATTTGATGTTCACTAAGCTTGGGATTTTAGGCGGTGATCTCAGTTTCCTGTTCGTTATTAATTATTTTACTGCACTTGTTTATGACATCACAATCAGTTGCCGAATTAAATTCACATAAAGCAGCAAACAACACAAAAGATAAGAAACACTTTAATATATTCATGGTGAATTAATAAAAGCGAACTTATTCATAGAGCAGAGGCTTGAAAATAAACTGAAACTTAAATTTTGAACACCACCAGCCTTATCAATTTTATGTGAGTCAAGTTGAAATATTTTTATATTTTGCAAATGAAAGCAGAATCGTATTATCAACATATATATATATGTTATCTTGTTAATATGGTGTGCTATGATACTTTTTGCAAATGAATACGATAGTTGGGGCTGGTGGGTTACAAACCTTAAATATAGTTTATTATATTCAAATGTAATTTAGATACTGATATTCACGGAGAAAAGTAAATATTTTCCAAAATAATAAGCCAGCAGACAATTATTTTTTCAAACCTGTAACAACTTGTAAGACTTTATTATATTGTTTTAATTAGAATTTTTAATATTCACTTGCATAATTGAATTTATTTAGAAACATTTTTATTTAATTGATGGTGGGTCTTATCATCATCTGCACGAATTTCAGTGGTTCATAATGCCATTTCTCCCATTTGATTGATTTATAATGGAATTCATCAGTTTTAGTGTCCACATAAACTTCATTAAGGTTACTATAGAAATAAATATAATTTAGCAGTTTGTACAATTTTTTAAAGTCATTTATACTTACCACAAAGAACATGAATTAAGCCACCAACCACTCGCGTAATTAGCAGCACAATTACCATAATCATATTTATCATTATCCCGCTCTGGGGTTGAGAATTTCACTATCTTAGCGCTATACTCATTTTCCAGTATCAGAGTGTGCGGTTCCAGCATTTCCTCATATTCTCCACTACACTTATAGTTCGTAATATTTGCGTTTCAGTCCAATTCTGAAATTAAATTTATGGACAGTTAAGCCTTGTTGAAATATCTAACAAGGTTATAGCGTGCAATCGTTTTTCGTTTTTGAATCCTCCAGCTGTAAGTAGAGCGCGTGTGGCTGAAACTTCGTCATCAGATGAAGTTTCTCTAGCCCGAGCCAAAAGTTACCGCTCAGGTCCCCAAAGCCATTTTTGTACTCCTCCCATGTTCGATTGAAGCTCACGGAGTCATCCACTCTACGCTGAATTACAACCCATCCCGAGAACTTTGGGACAAAGGGCACTTGGAAGGGCTCCGTGCCGGCCACATGAATCGTTTGAATATCATTACCATAAGGCACACTAGTCACTTCAGCTCGATCTATAAATTTAATCAGTTTATCTTCGAATTGTTTATCCTTATTCATGTTCTGTATTTGCTCTATGCGCTCTGCGCTTATCCTTTTCACTTAATAAAGAATTCTTAAGTTCTTCGCTTTTCTTCAGATCTTCTTTTTGTGCCTCACCGTTGGTATTGAGCTCCCGTTGCTCAAATTTAGCTTGACATTGATCCTTCACTGCAGTGTGATTGGTGAGTAATTCCTTGTATTCAAACTTATTGATAACGAGCTGCTGTTCATGAATTGTCGCTTGAAGCTTCAAGGTTTCCATTTCTGCCTCAAGCTGCTTAAACTTATCTTCACTGCATTTGCATGAAGCTTCATTATTTGCGTAAGCTTTAGCTTCAAGCCGCTTTATAGTGGCTTTCTGTTCCTCCAGCTTTCCCTGTAGCTTTTCGTATTGATCATTCTTTTCAGCGGATATACGAAAATATTGCAATAAAGGCTTCACGACTTTGTGGCAATATGTCCTGCAATCCTCGTTTGGGCTCTCTAGCTGGGCATGACTGGCAAAAAATACATTGTTTGCTTTAATATTTAAAACGATTAAATTTACCACTTGACCTAACCATAAACATCAGTTGCGATTGGCGTTGCAATTATTAGCACAACATATAACTGAAACACGCACTTTAATAAATTCATGTTGAATTAATCAAACGAAACTATTCAAGAGCACTATTTAAAAGAAACTAAATTTGGAATATTGAAGATCAGCAAGCTTATATAGTTGATGAGGTAAAAGTACACGTCAGATTTTGAGCAAATGATATCATTAATATTTTTAGTATTATCGGCATTATATGTATGTTATGACGATTTGATAAGAGCTGATCTCTACCTTGAACCTTGATCAGCAAGCTTATTCAAATAAAGAATTGAGCAAAATTAAATTTCACAAAAATCGGCACACACATTTACAAAAATTCACATAAAATATGTAAAAGGAACTTAAACTCTAATTTAAATTTTGAAAACCACCAACGTTATCAACTTAATGAGGGCCAAGTACACGTCAGAATTTGGGCAAATGATATTTGACAGTCAGAGATAAACTTACCTCATTTTGAATATATAGTGTATATATAAATAATATGAATAAATAAATAATCTCTGACTTGAACTTGGAACAACAAATAATTCTCAAACGAAAATAGTTTTTAAGTGTTTTGCTAAAATTGAATTCGAGAATTGGGCAAGTTAAACATTATTTTGAAGCTTTTAGGAAAAATAAAATTGTTGCTTATCAAAAATAGAATTTGTAATTTTTTGAATTTTAATTGAGGCTTGCAGTTGTCGCTAGCGTAGCTCGACATATTACAAAAAATATATTGTTATTTAGAAGACAAATGAAGCAAATCAGAGAGTGAAAGAGATAGAGAGAGAGAGAGAGAGAGAGCGAGAGTGAGAGGCTTGACACATTTCGTTGTTGTGCAATTCGCTATGCAAAAATCTCAACGAGTATTTGGGCAATAGCTTGGGACTGATAAATGATGTTGGGGCTAGCTGGAGAATTTGGCTCTCTCCCTCTCTCACTGTATATATATATATAATTCGGTCAATCGAACTTTGCTGCTAGAGTAACAGTTCGTAATGAAAGGCGAATTGAGTGTTGTTGGGATTATGGGGTGTGTGGGGGGAGGGGGAGGGGGATGCAATTGAATGTGCGGGCTTCCTTTGCTTGACAGTATTGGTTCCTCATTCGGCGTCGCCTCGACAAGCAAAATATGTGGCCAAGATGTCACTCCGAAAGCAACAACAAGCAGCGATATGTGTGAAGCTCTTGTACCCTAATGTTGCCAATCCCCACCCCCACCTCCACCTCCACCCGCTCAACATCACTTCAAGTTCTGCTTACAATGCGATATTTTGCATGTTGTCGTTTTAGTTTCGTTTCGTTTCGTGATGTCCTTAGCTTTGACAGCGCGACCGCTCGCTGTCCGTCCGTCCGTCTGTGCCCTCAGCCCATTGTCTTATTGTTTGGCGTTTTCTAGCTGCGTTTTTCCATTTGGTTTAGCTTTTTGCTCTCGACTCTATTTGACAGTCGTAAGATGGAAGCGACAGTCCGCGCATAGCCGGGCAATCGCCACACATTTGAATTTTATTGCCTTGCCTGTCAATGCTCCATTTCACACACACACATGGACACACACACACACACTGATGCACATGGACTGAGTGTGCATAAAAAACCAGCAGCCGAAAAAAGTAGTTGACACAACAACAAGAAAACTGTTCAGAGAGTTGACAAACGGTTTGAGCAGCGATTAGATTTCTAGACCGCAAAAGCACTAACATTGATTGCCTCAATGCTTGAGATTTACTGCTACAGTAAGCATTCGATATGTGTAAATTATAGCATATAATGCATAAAAAATAAAGCAATAATCATAATACTAACTATATGCTATAGCATAAATTGAAATAATAAAATTTTATAATTTAAAAAATCAATAAATTTTAATTCTATAAATTTTTTAAAATTAATCATAACTTTTATTACTATAATAAAAATATAATAATAAAACAAATTGCTTTTAATTATAATTTTAAAAGTATACCATTTTTTAAGTGCTTCACATAAATTGAACATTAAAAAAAATATTATATTATGCTTATTACTTGTTTAAAACATGTTATATATATAATTTAAATAAAAATAAATATTTTTTTAATCAAAACAACGCATTTTTATTTTAATAAATTATTAATTGATGCTTTGGCTTTTAAATAATTTTTATTTAATTTATAAAAATATGAAATTAACAACAAAGTTCTACAACTACTCGTACCAGTCTAAACAAAATTAAATCTTCTTGTTATCAAGTGAATGCAACTAATGCAAAATATAAACAACAAAGTAAATTATTAAGAAAAATGAATTTTGTTTTATTCCTTTTTTTTAAAATTGTTTATTTCTTGCTTGTGTATAAAATGTTGTTGTTCATTGTTAAAGTGTGAATGGCAAAACTAATTGAAATACTACTGGAAGCTCCGAGATGCTTTAAATATTGAATTTAAATGTATAATTATAAATTGCGTTAAATGTAAATTAAATATTGCTTAAGCTCTAAGCTTTTTTTTAGTTTAATAAATTTAATAGCATTTTTATACTTTTTAATATTTGAATAACTTTAACACTTTTAGATTTTAAGACTGAGGCTTTTAATACAAAATTCTATCTTGGAAACTGATAATGCAATATTTATTTAATATTTATTACTATTATTTTGCTGTGAGGCAAAACTAAAAACTGTAGTTATATATCTTATTTTTCAAGTCTTAGCTGCGCTTCATTTAGCTCAAGCGCTCGCCTAATAGAGATCTCAATCGCTCAGTGTTGTCTCCACAGCAACAACAACAACAACAACAAATTTGTTAACAATTTCTGAAAACAAGCAACTGCAAGTGCAACTGCAACTGCAACTGGGCTCAGTTTGTGGCAGTGGCAGACAACTTGTTGTTGTCGTTTTAATGCAACGCCTACGCTCACTTCTCTTACAATTTGTTGGCTTGGGGCTTTGAAAAATGCGGGTGAACAAAAGTTTCTGTTGCTTGCAACGCGCAGCAGATTCGCCGATTGCGATCAGCAACTGTCTGTGAATTTCTTTGCCTCAGCACTTGTTGAGGGCCTAGGCCTAAGCCAGACTGTGAGAGCGTGGGAGAGCCGCTCGCTCGCGCGCCCATTGGAAAGTTAATAAACAGCTAAACAACTTTTTAATTGAGTTCGCACTGCTACTGGCAACGCATTAAACCAATGATTGAACCAGCTTAGTCCAACAGCCTGCCACTTGAAAGGGATGCAGCGCCCTTAAATGGAGAACCCAAAGCAAGCGGCACAAATGTCTGCGGGACTAAGGACAGCAGCTCGAGCTAAATGCTGCACACTGAAAGAAATTTATGCTGCTTTCAAGCATTAAATAATTGAAATGTAAGATAATATAATTAAATAATATAATTAGCATAATACAACATAATTAAAATAACATAAACATAACTTAAAAGCTATATAATTAATTAAAATATTTAAACTCATTTAATTACAATAAGTTCAAATTAATTTACTTAAATATTTCAATTAAACTATTTTTTATTGTATTAATTATAAAATATTTAAAAAGCAATTAGATCTGAGTTATAGCAATAAAATTAATATAAATGAAATGTATAATAAAATGTTAATTATTAGTATGTCCAATTTAACAAAAAAATGCATAATCTGAATAAATTGGAATCCTATTTTTTATAAAAAAAAAGTAGCTAAATCAAATTCTTTTTCTATTTACAGCACATGGATATTAATTAATTGTTTTTATTTATTATTTTAATGCTATAATCGTTTATAAATAATTAATACTAATTTCGGTATGCACATTGAGCTTATTAAACTCAATTAATATATTTGAATAATTATTATTGATTTTTCTTAACAGTGCACTTATGCCTAAGTCTGATGGAAGATTTCGCGTCATTGTCATTGTATTGCTAACGGCGGCGACATCAGCCTCGTCCTGTGGCCCAATGCCCATCAAAGTGTTGTCACTGTCAGTGCAAATGTCAGAGACACATCAGGGGATTAGCGCAAGCAGAAGGCGACGCACAAATGGGCGTTGGGACAGCGGGACAGAGGGCAGAGGGCAGGGCGTTGGGTCGGAATTTAAGGGTATGTGACAAATGCGTTGCATCAAAAAGATATAGAGAGGCACCTGTGTGGACTGTGACGGCAGCTCAAGTTCTTCTATGCGCTGCTGCTTTGGGCAACAAAAAAACGTTGTCAACCGCAACAACAACAACAACAACAACAATAATGAGGGCAAACATCAACAACAGGCAACGAGCAGTAAAGTCAAAGGATTGGGTAAAGGCTTGCTGCCCATACAGAGGGTTGTCATTTGCCTCTCACTGTGCGTGTGTAAGTGTGTGTGTGTGTGTGAGCGTCTATGTCTAGTGCCCATTTCGTCATTACTTCAACCACATTTACATGTGTCAAGTCCCGGCTTTGAAACGCGTCGCTCCAACCCCCTTTTTGGGCTTTTGTCTGCCTGTCTGTCTGTCTGACCATCGCCTCCAACTTTCAATTGCTGAACTCCAAGTGCACAGCTGATGTCGCGTCGCAGTTTCTTCGCTTTTGATGCAAGCGCGCGCCTTTTGCTCCTCATGCCCACACCCAAACCTGTGGCAGCTTAGCGCTCTCAGCTTAGCTTTGGCAACCCCACACACACACACACACACACACAACACACACACACACCACACACACACACACACACCACACACACACCACACACACACACACACACACAACACAAAACAACACACACCACGACACACACACACACACACACACACACAACACACACACACACACACACACACACACACACACACACATTCGCCTGCCTCATTACCTATGTCCTGTGGCATTGTCAACATGTCCTACGCATTATAAACGAATTACTGTCGTCGTCGTTTTCGTCTGGCTCGCTCGCTGTTTGCAGTTTAGGCAGCAAGTTGGTTAATCGCCGGTAAATTTAATTAGACATCGGTGTGGGTAAATTAAGCTAAATAAATGTCTGCCCATATGCGTAGCGTAACGTAACGTAACGTAACGTTACGTTGTGTAGCGTAACGTATTAAGCGCTTTTGGTCTCTCGACTTTTTAAATCATGCGAAGGGGCGACCCTTGGACTCGGTAGACAAAAGGCAACATTACTCAATTCGTTAATAAACAAAGAGAGTTTGTGTGAGTGAGAGAGCACAATATGAAAGCAAAAAATCAAATTAAATTGCAAAACTTTTTACCTTAGGTTAGGTTAATGATAAATGCTTGAATGTATATTATACTTTTATTTATAATTTGTTTGTAGATTTCTTAATCGACTTTACCACAGAATTTCAAAGCAACCACAAAATTAGCTTTGAGTTATTTATTAATGATACAAATTTCTTTTTTCCTAAATAAAAGCTTAATTTTTAGACTTTTTTAAGAGTGGTAGCCAGTCTAAATTGGCGTAACTATTTTATGGGTAAACTTCTGAAATGCAGCTGAAGGATTTGTCTAGCCAAATCGTTTAAATCGCAGTATGTATTTATTTTAACTATTCGGTTAAAATTATAAATTCTCTTCATGCTTAGCGACTACTTATTTCGATTTAACTGTCATGTAAAATATATAAGCCAATTAGGGTATATATTTTTTAAATATAATTATTTTAATTCATATATTTTTTTAATTAATATATCAATTTAAAAAGCGCCCCTAAATGTTGCTAATATTTGTTAATCAGTAACCTGACACTTACTCCAAATTCAAAAATCTCAAAAATAAAAAAATAATATATGTTTAAAATTAATTTATTTTGAAGACTTTTTTATATCAATTTAATTTACACATACAATTTTCTTTAAACTATAAACATTCTAAAAAAAAAAACCCATAAATTTTTAAAAACATTTCAGTAAATATTTCTCTCGAATTTTATAAATATATCATAATAAATACTCTTGTTATTCTCTTTGTTTTTCATCTTACTCAATTTTTTTTAATAAACCAGCAGGCAAACATTGCCTCGGAACACTTTACAGACCTTACGATATCAACAGCCAATCATAGGATTCACTTATTCTGTAATAAAAAATATCTAAGAAATTAACTCATAGCTCATTGCTTATAACTAATTAGTCTGAAGCTAAGCAGCAACTATTTAGTTGATAGCAGCGCATAGCAAATAATTATGTTCAAGTTTGATTATCAAATGCGGTTTGTTGTTTTTGCTTTTCGCATGTCACTCGAGCTGTCGCATTGGCAATGAACGAAACGACGAACGATGCATCGATTGTCGAAATGTCAGTGTAAAATTTTATGACTTCAATAACTTTGCCGTGTTATGAGGACTTAATTTATGAGTCGCAACAGCAGCAATGACACGGGCACGGACACGGATACAGACAACGACAATTGCAACTGCTGCACAAAAATTTATATATATGTATATATAAATTTTTTGCAATGCGCCACGTTCATGTCCACTAGTGTGTGTGTGTGTGTGTGTATCTGTGTGATAATGTCCTGTTTAAATGCAATAATTTCAACTGCAATTTTACTGCCGGCTACAGTAGTCCTGTGAGTCCTGCATATGTCCTATGTGTGTGTGTGTGTGTGAGTGTGACGACCAACTGACTGCCAGCTTGCATTTATTTATTGCTGACTGACGTGGGGAGCGTGTACCGTTAGCCAGCAGGTGGTGCCCGCCCCTTTCTTTTTTTTTTTTTGTCGCTGTCGCCACCCAGTTTTAGCCCGTGCGTCACTCTAGTCTAGTTGGCAGTCATAAAAACGAAAGTTATGACATCGCCCATAGGATTTATGGCCAATTCTACAGAATTATTGTTATTTATTTTATTGATGTCTCTGCTTTTATGCAATTGCAAATTACACAAACACACACACACACATACGTAAGTAGTTATAAATATTTTTGGTGCAGCGTTGCGTTGCTTGCAGGTTTTTTCTCTGAGAGAGAGAGAGAGAGAGAGAGAGACATACCCATGGCTTGGCTGTCAACACAATTTATGTGCCTGACAGCGATAGGCATTTCCTTTTGAAGTCTCAAGTGCTCGACTAAAGTCGCGACACACAGACAACGCTACTCTCTGTCTCATTGTGTGTGTGTGTGTGTGTGTGTGTGTCTGTTTACTTTCACAGGCGATTGCACTTTGTTTGCTACCCCCTTGCTAAGCTACAATTTTTGCATTTCTGTCCGACGTTCTCGTCGCTCGTCCTCGTCGCTCACAAATCGCGTATATTTTGACGGAAATGTGTCATAAATAGCGCCACTTGTGCTCATAAACTTAAAGCTCTCTACCCTTCCTAGGCTCGCTCCCTCCCTCTCCCTCTCTAGTTCTCAAGTGCACACTTAAGTCTTGTGGCGTACTCAGCTCAAGTTGATTTAGTTAAGCGTCTGCTTTGCCTTTGTTAAGCGCACAGCAGTAACCAAAATTTAGCAACGTTCAAAAATAAGCACAAGCAAATGTAAATAAACTTAAATTGAATAAATACAGTTTATAAGAAAAATATTAATTTTAATATACAATAAATAGCTAAACAATTATTTTATTAATGGTTTGGTTTATTAATTTATTAGAGTTTTTAGTATTGAGTGTGTATTCATTCTATTAACCGAGTCTCGTAAAGTTGGCTGTGCACAAATTTTTGCATTTTATTTGAACACAAATTTCTTAATTTTTGTAATAATATTTAATTAAACATTTAACCTTTAATGTTAATAGTATTTTGTTAAGTGCATTGCAAACAGAAACTAATATTTTCTTAAAATTATTTACTATTAATACTTAAAGTATAAATATATTTATTTTGTATTTTTATATTATACACTTTTATATGAACCACTCTTGAATATTAAATTTAAATATTGAAATTAAATATTAATTAAAAATAATAAAACTAGCTGCTAAGTTTCATATTAACTTATAAATTAATGTTTTTGAATTATAAAAAATTAAGCTATTTATTTAAACAATTTTTATATTATCAGAGAAATGTTATCTATATAATATGTTTAATAAATAAAAGAAATTCTAGAGAAAATCATAAGAGCAGCATATGCAAAAATACATTTAATTCTTTTAAATGTTATTGGTTTTTTTTTATTTTCTTACATGAGTTACGCATTAGTCGAAATTCGAATTTCATACTGTGCGCATTTTGCTGATGTTATGGAGAATTTTCGCATATTCTTTTTTTTTTTTTGTGGCAGTTGCACTCAGCTGGTGGCACTTGATGATGACGAAATCGTGTCAATATCCAACTGGCGTCAAGAGTCACGTGTGTGGAGCGTAAATTCAACTGGCAATGGCTAATGGCAAATGCGCTCTCGGAGCCAAGTGCAGAGATTTCAGCTGCCGAGTGACTGAAGTTTGAGTTTTCGAGCTCGCCCAGAAGTCGCTGCTGTCGTTGTCGTTGGCCGATTTTGGCTGCCAGTGGCCATTAGCACGTGCACACATTCCAAAAGATTGGACTGCGTCTGCAACTGCTCGAGTGTGCTTGTGTGTGTGTGTGTGTGTTGGCGGCACATAATTTGCGCAAATTACCGACAACGCGTTGCCATATTTTCTATTGGCAATGAAGCCGACCCGCCAACCCGCTGGAGTCGCTTTCTATTTATGACTGCGTGGGCTCTCCAGACAGGTGCGAAACAAGGCACGACCAACTGTATCAGGCACACAACGTTTATCAGCACACACACCTAGACACACACACACTTATAGTTGGTTGCACGAACTGCACAAATCATTTCCGAATTGCAGGAAAGTTTGTCTCCCGCTCGCTAGAGATGCGCAGCAGCTTGGCAGGACATAAGCTGTGCTCGTAACTTTGCCTTGTTTATGCCCGCGGCATGTGATGCGACCAAAGCGACAGACCAAGCCCAGACGCAACTTCCCAGACAAATGGAAGCGCAGAGACTTGCATACAATTTTCGAACTTCCCTGCGAATGTTTATTGTCGTATCGAGAAGTCTGAAGTTCGAACTGCAAGTTCGATGTTTTGATTATTGCAGAAAAAAGTCCTTTTGGAAGTTATGAGATGCCCAAAGATGAACTAAATGGATTGTAATGGATTTTGTCGTAGAGTCTGAATTCCAATATGCAGTCGTATGTATTTCAACAGTACGGAATTCGAAATTTTTCACGAATTTCGAATTTACGAATGGAATTTTCAATGGAACGAACTGATGTCCCTACGTTTCTCTCATCCATTTTCACGCGAAAAGAGGTAAGAAAAATTAATTCGAAATTTAAACCGAAAAGCTTGGAAAAAAATTAAAGTACGAGCTATAAACTTTTCTATTCCATTTTCGAATTTATCCAATTTTTTATGCGGCATCGATTTTTTGACTGCTTGTAGCTCTTCGCACGTTTCCTCATCCATTTTCAAGCGAATCAAAGTGAGCAAAATGAAATCGAAATTTAAACCGAAAAGTCTGTTAAATACTCAAAGTTTGAGCTATAAACTCTTCCATTACATTTTCGAATTATTCCAATTTTTCTTTTCGGTATCGATTTTGTGACTGCTTGAAGCTCTTCGAATTTCGCTTTCTTTTCTATCTACGTGTGAATGACGCCAGCGAATGCCAATTTCATTGCTTTTATGTGATTTCGATGCCGTTGCCGATACGAGCTGCAACATGAAGAGCTCAACGTGTTTCCATCACATCACGATTACCATTCGCAATGCAATGTCACGCACAGTCATATAAAATAATATGTATCTATCTAAGCAGCCTTTGCTCCTGCTGCTGCTGTTCCCTTGACGTGTCCTGTCGCAGGCATCAAATAAATGTTTCATGCGCAGACAGTTGTTGTTGCTGTATGCTGATTCGCGTTATCAGATGAAGTCGATGATGAGTCGAGTCTATGAGAGCTTTAAAAAAAAGGCATATAGATGGTTATACAGTCACAGCTGGTGAGCATTTCTCTGATTTTACTATGCGAAGCTTGCACTCTAACAATATTTTGCACATTTAGAGTTGAAAATATATTTATATTGCTGCTTCGATTTGGTGCAGAAAGTTTTTTCTGAAACAGTTATTGGCATCATCAATTGAAGTGTAAGTAAACAACATTAAAAATAATTGCAACTAAATCCAAGCGATTGCGCCGCCATCACATTTTAGCTCACACACACACACAAGACGACAGAGTGAGGTCCTTCGAAGCTGCAGCAGCAAAAGCTTTCTCAACTGCATAAATCTGTCGCTAGAATTTCCTTTTCCAAGTCATTTTATGATTATGTGAGAGATTCTTTTACCAACTCCCGACAAAAACTTGCCTGCAAATGTGTATGTGTATGTAATGCAACAGTAAATTGTTTTTGTGCTCAAGTCGTTTGGAGCATTGCATTCGCAGTTGAAGCCACTTTGATGTTTGTGCTGAGACTTCAATGCACCAATAATTGCCCATTTTCGCTCAAAATTATTGCAGATTGCTTCAATCGATTTTAGATTTATATAAATATTAACAGTAAGCAGCATAACGATCAAATAGTCTAAGTATATAGCCTTGGCGTATGATCAGCATGTTTTCTAACAAAAATTTATAATATGCTTGCACTATTTGTTCACTTTTTGTTCACTTGATTAATGAATTAATGTCATATTTTTCTAGCTTACTTGACATCATATATGTGCCACTCAACCGGATGCAAGTTGCTTAATGCACTTCCTAGTTTCAAATACTTAAACTATTTGCTAGAGATGACAGCGTGAGTGGCGCTAATTAATGCTTGAATTTTAGTTGAGTATATAACATTTATTTCGAAAAATTTTAATTTAAAATTTAGCTTTTGTCAACGAATTCATAAATTAAATCTTTTAAATGAATTGACCCAAAAACTTTTAAATCATAAAAAATAAATATATATTTTCTATAAATATTTTCAAGCCCTAATATCAACTTAAAGTTTATTTTATTTTGTATGTTCTTGAAATCATTAGTGTTGTTTTTTTCTTGTTATTGTTATTGACTTGAAAGAATTGCCGTAAATTATCGATAGCCATCGATAGTTTATGTCACACACACCCAGTGACTTTGATATACGAGACAAGATTTTGCACAAATCATAAATAATGGGAAATGCGATAATAAATTTGAAATTTCCTGCCAAGCACAAGCCAAATGATCATCTACTCACAAGTTTTCCCCCACGCCCTGTCCCGCCGCCCCCTTAGTACTCTATACGTGCACTAGGCCGGACAGCACCAAAGCCAAGTGGGTTGACATGACGACGACAACGACGACGACGACGTCGACGTGGATGTTGCAGTCACTTCTTGGGCAAGCAGAAGGTGTCGCTTGTTCGCTCGACGTCGTCGTACGTGCAATTTATTCATAAATGTTGTTAGCCCACATTCAAAGAGAGAGAGAGAGAGTGAGTGAGAGAGAGAGCGAGAGGCAGCAGCGATTTGACGTAGATGAATTCATCTTTGATAGATGATGGATGTGCCGGCTGCAGCGGCAGCCAAACATAAGTCAAAGCGACCAGACCGGGTACGTAGCCGGTCTCGTTCTCGTTCTCGGTCTCGGTCCGTGCCCCGGCCATAGTAAATTCCCAGTTCGGTCAGCCTGGGCGCGCAAGGAGTCTTCAGTGTGACGTCTGAGAAATGTGCAACATTCACGACGTGGAGTTCACACAACATACCACACACACTTACATGTGTGTGTGAGTCGCGCCAGCGTCATTGGCATCGGCTATCAATGATATATTGGCGCGACTATGTGCGACAATAATGTGAAATAATGGCGCAGGTGTTTCATAAGAAGACGTTGAGCTCGAATGACGAAAGAGTTTAGATTACGCAAGTGCAGGGCTGCTAAATCAATCATAACGGTACAACAACAACAACAAGTTGCTGACAGCGAAAAATGCACATCAATCGTCCCAAGGCTTTGAACGTTTGAAATGCAACGAAAGCAAAGAGTTTTGGCTAACAAATCTTTTGGCCAACATCTCTGCTGTGGCGAAAATTTCTCACGATCTGTGTGTCTGTCAAATGCTGATTTGATCGCAGAGCAGTTGCAGTTTGCCGCAGATCAACGCGACTATGATTACTCTCTGCAGTCAGCTTAAATAGCATTTACCACAAGATCGCTCTCAAGCATTCGCCTCTTTACACTCGTTTGCATAAGCCCGAAGACCGCAGTCAGGCCAGGCCAGGCCAGGCCAAGGCATTTCTTTAGCTAGTTTCCGTTAAGTCCAATTAAAATTTCACTATCTGCGATCGGGCCAACAAATTGCCAGGCCGCTTCATTGGCAATCGACGCATTGCTAGCAGCTGCAGCGGCAAATGTGCCAAACCAGTTAGTTAGCCAAGGCAGCAGCAACAACAACAACAACAACAACAACAAATTAAGTGACAAAATGTCAATGCAAAACAAGCGGCAACAATAACAGCCAACATTTTAGCCAAACACTGCATATGGCCAATTCGCAGCTGGGATGGATCATCGAGAGTCTAGTAGCTGTTGCTGCTGCTGCCGCTGGGATTCAAAGAAAGTTAAATTTTAAGCACAAACTGCTGCATGCTCTGCCATTTCAATGAACAAATAAAACGTTTAAAAGCTTGTGTTAAATATTTAAAAAGTAAATAAAAATATTTCAAGAAAATCTTATAATGCAAGCTAATGCTAAAATATTTAAATAAACTATAAAAGTTGTAAAAGCCAATTTAAAAATGTAGATTATATTCTAGATATTATTATAGCTATATAATTATATGTGCCATGATTTTGTTTATCTCTCATATTGTTAAATAGTTTTTATGGACTGCACGTTTAACTTTTTAATTTTATTCAAATCCATTGTAAATTAGCTGTATAATAAATTCAAAATTGTTACAGTAACTAAAATTAAGTATACAATTGTCAAAAATTATAGCCTAAAATAATAGTAGAATAATTAGTACTTCGAATTTGTTATTTAATTAAATATATAAACATATAAATTATTTAAAGCAACTTCAATATTTTTGCATATAATCTTAATTATTTGTATTTATTTTAAATTGCTTACAAATTAAAACAATTCGTCATCTCATCAACTCGAATTATTGTAATTAATCATAAGCATTATTATTCAAAACTTTGTAGAGCAGTCATATATATGTTTAGAAATAATTGAGTGCTTTTGTATATGTAAAACATTGTTGCAAAATATATACTACATATTGTTTTTAATTAATAGCACTGCACACTTATGTAGCTAAGTTAATATAATCATAATAATATAATAAAGTGTTGCTACTTAAAGCTTTGCAGATCAAACACGTTGTATTCAAAAAATTATTTTATATTTATTTATTATTTATATTTTATTATTTTTATGAGTTGTGAGAGAAAAAAGATTCAAGAAAAGCAGCAACTCTGCAAATCGTTCTGTGCAAGTGTTGGCAGCAATATCGCTGACAATCCACAAAGAGAGTGGAGAGAGGAGAGTGGTGAATGGGATCTGGGGTCTGGGGTGTGGGGTGTGTACGAGAAGCTGCTTGTAAAATTTATTAATGTAAGCAACTTGACACATTTGGCAGCGCTGCTGATGTTGCCTGTTGCCTGCCTGTCCATGGCAAGTGTCATGTGCGCACAAAATTTGCAAGCAACTGCGACAACAGCAACCAAATTAACAACAACAACAACAGCAGCAGCAGCATTGGCAACAACAACGGCCAAATGTGGCCAATCATTCAGTTCAGATCGCTTCGATCGCTAAAGCGTAAGCGAAAGAGAGGCAACAAACGGACGTGGCAGGCGACAAGAAAAATCAATTAGTGAGCGACATCTGACGATAATAATGCCAACAATAAAAATTGCACTGACCGCTCACAAGACCAGACCAGACCAACTGACGTCAACAACACCAACAACAGCACGAGCAGAGTTAACCCAAAGCGCATAGAAACTTGTACTGTTGTGTGTGTGTGTGTGTGTGTGTGTGTGTGTGTGTGAGGCGTTGACTTTGATCACAGACTGTAATCGATCCGCCTTCACTTGGCCAGCACAAATTTCAATTTCCGCAGATCAAAATAAAATAAAAAATTGCCAATTTTTAATACGCTTTACTTTGTGCTGGGTACGTAGACTATGCTACTAATATTGTAATATTAATTAAAAATTTAACTGAGCATCAGTAATTTATTGTCGCTTCATTTCAATGCAGTTTTCTACTAAATCAATAAGCTTAAGGGTATCTCGAGGCTGTGGCACACTTTAAAAATGCAAACAGTTTGTCTCTCTTGTGGGAAACTCACAGCGCTGCTTGCATCAAGAAATTGAAGCTCAGCCAAAGCGGCACGTGGAATGCAAATAAACAAAATGAAATATGTTAGTGTTGTTGTTGTTTCTGGTTTGTTCTTGGGTGTGTGTGTGTGTGTGTGTATGCCTGTGGGATCCGACCGAAGGCTGGGCCAACGAATGGGGGCCAAGAGTCAACCCGCGATCGTTCGATACCAAATTGATTGTTCATCGTAAATTGAATTTGTGGCATTCACACGCCAGAGCTACAAAAATGTATATGCGCTTTTTCAATCAACGTATTCAAATCAAAATAAATGATATAAAAAAAAACAATCTAACAGTTAGTGTAGAGTTGTTAAAAGCAAGTCTAAGAGTTTATTAAGTAATTTGATCACCAAAAGTTATTATTTGGCATTGAATTGAATGTAATAAATATTATAAAAAAATAAAAAAAACATGCACAATACAAACTTCAGCTAAATTAAAAGAAATTGCATTCAAATATTTTTTAACTAGTAAATAAATTTCATTAAATATGAAAGCATGACGTAAAATAAAAATAAACACATTGAATTTAAAATACTTTCATTAAATTTGCCATTAGAAATAGTTTCAATACTTATTGCTGTGAAAATAAATTTATTTCGAAATTTAAAGTAATACTTATTTAACTAATAATCAAATTTCATTAAATATATAATTAAAAATAAATAATTTAATTTAAAATTATTTGAAACTAAATTTGCTATTAAAATAATAGATTCAATACTTATTGCTGTGAAAATAAATTTATTTCGAAATTTAAAAAAAATACTTATAAGCTTATTATTAGTCATATGTGCGCCAAAAGAAATATTCTATTAAATATTTTGTAGCATTGAAAATACAAATTTTACAAGCATTTAACACAAAAAACAAACTTATTTTATTTTTTTTTAAATAGATTACTTCAAAGCTTAGTGTTAATTAAATTAAACCATATACTGCCATAAATAATTTATTAAAAATCAAAAAATACCCAAAGTGTTTTTTAAAGCACAAACAATCTGCATTTACAGTTATGTGCGGGCTTTTTTGTTAGCTGCTTTTTGTGTCTTTGGTTTTTTTTTTTGTGTTCGTCGGAAGTGTCTGAAGTGTCGTCGAGCCTTCAAATGCGTCTTCAACACGCGATGCAATGTTCCGTTCCGGTAAGCCCCACACCGAGCGATATTCGATTGAGTACAGGCATTGTCTAAGGGCATTTTCTTTTCATTTCAAGTGTGCACAGGCTGGAGCGAGGGGGAGGGGCGGGCTTGGTAAAGTTTTTCGCGCCTTTGCCGGCGACAATTTTTGCGCAGCGGCTGTTTTCTTAATTTCTGATTGAACTTTTCTGTTGACGGAATTCGAGTGTCGCCCAGGCCAACAACGACGCCTTCCACTCTACTCCGCTGTCTGTCTGTCTCGTCTGAGAACAATCGACGACTGAATGAATTTGTTCGAAACAGATGTGTTATTCTCCACTCGCATTTATTTTTTTTTTCGCTTTTCTTGGCAATTGTCTTTGCAGAAAATGTCTTTTGGCTGTGTGTAGTATTTTTGTCAAACCACAAGACGCAATTGTCTGGCACTCAAGCTAAACAGCCGCCCACCACAGTTACGCCCGCCTTGACTGTCAAAAAAAAAAAAAACAAAATTAAAGTCCAAGCATAGCGATAGAGACGAAATCAGTCTACGCTTTTGGCCATTTTATGCAAATAAGTTCAATCACCTTTCAGTCAATCAGACAAACTGTAGCGGAAGCATGCGATCCCTCAATAGCTCCAAGTGGCAGCTCGTCAATTTTCGTTCACAGCACTTTCAATTTATTTTAAGCATTGCCCACCCACCACCCTGTCACCTTTTTAGTTATTTACCCTTTTTGCTGCTGCCGTCACAACGGCTACAGGTCCACTTCACTTCAGTCCAGTCCAGTCCAGTGCTTGGCTGTCAGTTGGCCGGTCAGTCTGTCACTCAAATGAAAATACGAGTAACGAGTTCGTCTTGTGCCTTGCCCCAAAAGGATTTTCAATCGAATCTGTCAAATATCACAACCTTCAATCAAATACGAAAAGCTCTGCAGTAGCAGCAGCAACTCATTTTTCTCTACCCCCCACTTTCGATGCTGCTGCTGCTGCTGATGATGATGATGATGAGGAGGACACGCATGTGACAACAAACGAATTGACAATGGACATTGCTGACAAGCAGCGTACAAATCGCCACACACAGCCAATGCGGAAGGATAAATCATTGTCTATACCGTTTCATGTTGCAAAGGGGCACAAAAAAATATTCTCAACCCCACATATTTCATATTTTTCAATTTATTTTTGTATCAATTTATTTCAACAATTCTCAGTGTAAGCAATAATTTATATATATATATATATATATATATAAGGAATATTTATATGACTTGATCGCTAGATGCTGCAATATTTAGGCATCTATGATAGATAGTAATTCATCAATTGTTAACCATTTGCGCTTTGATTTTAAATTAAATATTATTGCTTAAAATTTAATATAAAAAATTATGTATAATGTAAGGAAATTAAACTTTCAATGTACAAGGTGTCCCATAATCTTAGCTTCAAACTATCTGTAGACCTAACTTTGTATGTCTTAAAAAAATAAAATTCAACACTTCTGATTTATACTTTCAATATATTCTAACATAAGAGTTTTATCTTTGTATATTTAAAATAAATCTGAAGTTTTTTTTTTTTTTTTTTTTAAAAAGTATTTTATGCAATTTTTCTTATATATATAAAAACTGAGATATTTTTAGGTCTTAAAAATATATTAATAATATTTTCTGATTTATTGGATATTTTCTAACTTAAAATATCAATGTTTGTATATTAAAAATAAACTTAAAGTTGTTTACTAACATTGTTATAATATAATAACCTTTTTTATATAATACCTGGGATATTTTTAGATCTTACCAATATATTAATAATAATATTTTTTTAATAATTGGAAGTTTTCTAACCTAAGCATTTAATCTATGATTCAGTATATTAAAAATAAACTTCAAGTTGTTTGCTAATATTGTTAAAATAAAATAAACCTATTTTAATTATTACTAACCCTTATTTTTTTTTTTTTAATTTTTAAAATAGTTTAAAAAACCGCCAAGAAAACTTGCTCTACTCAATCTTGAACTATGTCCTAGCTTAACTTGTAAACAAGGCCCACAGTCCATAACTATTGTAACCTGAATATAAAAACAAGAGCGACATCAAAGTTAACTGTTATGCAGCTGACGAAGATGTCAGCCCAGACGACAGTGACAGAGAGCAGCAACTGTGCCAGAGGACCAGCCCGTCTGTCCGTCAGTCCGTCCGTCCATCTGTTTGTCAGTCAAACGTACGACACACATATTTTTCTCTTTCTTATACATTATTTTTTTCTTTCTTTCTCTTTTTGCTTTCATACGCCACTTGCTTTTCATTTATCACAAATCCTTTATCTATCCACTCAGCGACATCATATCTTCAACAACATCTTCGTCCTGACCGGCCAAACGTCTTGGCCATCGACCGTTTTGCCCCATGTACATTGTACAAGCTACAAGCCAAGCCAAGCCAAGGCAACCACCCGCATGTGCATTGGAGCAGATAACAAAGATCCTTCAACGGATTGACAACTGGAGGCGAGTAACTTTGTAATTTCTCATGCTTCAAAGTCGAGAGAGAGAGAAAGAGAGACGCGCTGCTGCCACCAACAAAATACACTTCAAGCACCCTTAGAGCTCTTTGCCTTGGCACGAAATTATATTGGGTAGTGTTCGAATAGTTTTCATCATTAATTTAAGCTTAGTATGAATGCAGTAAAAAAATAAGTTAAAATATGAACTAAATTTAATGAAAAATATATTCAAGCAATACACAAGTAAAAAGTTGATATAACTAATATGAGAAATTTTGTTAAGTAGAAAGAGTGAGAGACAGATTTAAGCTTATAAAAATGAATATTTAATGCAAGTTGAACATATTTTTAATTGTTTCAAGAGGAACTGAAATTCGGTTTGTAGTTCAAGTTGCTGCTATTGTAATGCAAACAAACTCAAGGCATTGGTTATTCATTTCTTCTACCACAGCTTCATTTTATACAGACAAACTATATAGAAATATATATATAAAAGTATATAGATCAAGACTGTTCAACGCTTTGCATGCAATGCACACACACACACATATATACAGTGTGTGTGTGTCCTTTGTGCGACAAAAGGTTCTTCATTAGAAAAATTTTCAACTTGTCATCTTTCTCGTCATCAACTCAATCTCAAGTCAAACCAACTGCTGTTGCCTCGACTGCGCTGCTGTCGCTTTACATCTCGTCAGCATGTCTCTCTGCCTGACCCACTACCCACTGGCCACCCAACCGACCCCTGTCGCATGTGTGCCAACTTGTCCCTTTTCCTTATGCCTTTCATTTGTCCATCTTGTGCTTGTACTTTGTCCGCCAAGCTCAACACTCCTTGCACGTCCTTTAGCTCACTCTCTCCCCCTTACTCTCTTCCTGTCTCTCTTTATTTTGGTGAGTGGGCTGCTGCTAAAGGGTCGAGACTGCCCACGTACAGAGTTCGTCACTTTTGAGTTTTGGTTTGACGAACTTTGTCCGCTCTTTGTCTCTAGCTAAATTAAATCGAAATTTGAAGGAAGCTGCTGCAGACCTGAGAAAACTTTCGAAAAATTTCTATTAATTGAAATGTTGATTTTAGTTTTGAGGCCAACCAACAAAAGCATTATAACAATGCTGTAAAGACGCTTTATAAGTTTAAACAGGGTTGCTCTGTTTCGATATCGAAATGGCACAGCTCTTCACTTTCGCTGCATACTTGAGAGCGAAGAATTTCGAAATCGAAATAAAAGAATTCGCGCTCATTTGCTTTTGATCTGGGAATGCAAATCATTTTTAATTTACACTCACTTTACTGCTTGAAATCTATCCTAACAGTATGTAGCTATAAGTATGCATACATGCTTATTGTGTTTGACTAGCTTTGTCTGCATTTATTGTAGACGGTTTGACATTTTGTCCAGTGCTGGGACATTAACTGTACCGTTACATTATATTATGTGCCAACAGTGTCAACAGCATCTCATGCTCAGCACGCACAGAGAAAATGCGAGGCGAGAGTGAGATAGAGAAAACCAAAAGGAAAATGAAAATGTTCCAAAGTTGACAAACTGACGAACTCAGCGGCATACGCTTCATTCAATCTTTCGGGCACCCCCTCACGCACTCCCTCTTCCTCACTCTTTCTTTATTTTTCTCCTGTTAAGCAGGCGGGCTGGTGCTGAATGACCAGCCAACCCCCAATCCGAACAACAACAACAATACAACTAAATACACTTCAAAAGAATAAGTTGACAGCTGACGATGACTTGTCAGAGACAGGTTTCTATCCTTTCACACACACACACACACAGGCACACACACACACATAATGTGACCCCAGTCTCTGGCTTTTGCCTCCGCTCCCATCGCTGCACACAATCAACAGCGTGAAAGAGAAAAAGAGGCGAGCAGAGCTCAACAAACTCATGTCCAGCCATGCCAACAGTTGATGGACACTGGACACTGTATGGTCTACTGGGCGGGATGGGTTGGTGTGTGGGGGGGTTGCTTCTGATGGGCGTCCTGTCCGACAGTTACCTTAGGGATAATGATTTTTCAGTCAAGTGAATATAATTTTTAAAGTAAATAGACAATGCTGCGCTCTTGTTGTTGCATAAATTTCGAGCAGCAGGACCTATGAGCTCTGGAGGTTAAAAGCTTCAATAATTATGCTTCGTGTAGAGTTTAGAGCGAAGCTTGAAAAACTAAAACTTAACTGGCTTGAATTTGCTGAAATCGTCCTTCAGTTTATTTTCAATGCAATATGTTAAATGCCAATTGCAAACTCAAGTTCAACGGCAAATAACAAAATGAAGGATGGATGGACGTCAATCTGTCAACTGGGCTTGAACCGTTTGGCTCATTTGGCTCAGACAGGATGTCAGTTTGTCCGTCCGTCAGTCAGTCACTCCAACAGTCGGAGTTAAGCAGTCAGTGCAATATCATACAATGCCAAGTTCTCAGTGTTGAGGTTGAGTGGCTCAGTTCCGTTTAGTTTCAGTTTTGGACGAGGCGCTGTCAATTTAAAATAGAAAATTTATAGAGCAGACAAAATGATGGACAGCCATCGTAGCTACAAGTAAACTTACACACATACACAATATACTCCTTTACTATATTGTCTATGCATGTGTGTGTGTGTCTGTGTGTGTGTATGGCAAAGTTGTTGGGTGGCGCCGAAGGACAGCGCACAAAACGAAAATGCAATCGCCAATCGTCTGACTCGCTAACTGAGTGACTGACTGACTGACTGAGTGACTGACTGACGGGCAAATTGATGGACAGATTGATGGACAGATGAGATTAAATAACTTGTAGAGCTTTACATACATAGTATATATAATTTTATATAGTACATACTTTGCTCACGTACAAATGAATCCTGCGCTAGTAGAAAACATTTACAACAAAAAAAACTTTGCCCTCGACTTTTTGAAGCTTTTTACTTCTAACCAGCATTAAGTCTGCTTGTGTTTTCTCTTCTTGTGTGTGTGTGTGTGTTTTCTATTCTATGCATTTGTTTCGTCAATCAAAATTACGTGACATTCTTTGCTAATGTTTTTGAGTTCTTTATGAATTTTGTCGAACCAAAACTAAACCAGAATTTGATTTGGCTTAAGCTATTAAAATATTAAGTTACTTACAGTAAAAAACAGACGCTTGTAGTAGTCTGAAAAAAATAAAAGAAAATGTTTAATTATTTATATGTAATTGCTAATGCTATAAAAAAAATTAGTAACTTATTGTGCGTATTTAAAGCTCTTAACGTATATTAGATTAATATAAATTTTTCGACAAATTTGCAGCAATTTAATTATGGAATTGGCCCATAGTGCATTGTAGCATTAATTTAGCTTATTACACTTTAACATTTTTTATTATATAATTAATGTATTTGTAAGTGTATTTTGTAAGTGTCCAGCTTAGGGGACTTAAGTGGAATTGATAGAATTTCAACGTAGTTTGTTAAACATTTTGCTATTTATTTATTTAATGTCAACTATAAACAATCGACGATAAAAAAGATTTTAAAAGTATTTGAAATAATGTTTTTAAATTAGATAAGCTTATAGATTGAAAATTTTTATTTCATTAGCTAAGATAATTTAAGAAAAACAAATAATTAAAAAACAAATAGTATTTGTTGAGAAAAAAATCATATTGCATCAAATTTTCATTGTATTCGTTAAGCGAGTTATGACTGTACGCACTGCTGCTGCCCCCCCACAGTATTCTCTGGTTAATTAACCCACTGATATGATCAACATTTAGGCCAACAGCAACGGCACTGCACATATGTGTGCAAATATAAATATGATGATGGTCCATAAAACTAAAGGAAACATAAATTCACAAAAGCGTAAAATATGCGCCGGCACACATTTATGGTTTATATACAGACCGACGACACTGAGTGACACACACACACACACACACACTTCGCTTTATAAATTGTCAGCTGAAACGTCTCGTCTAGTTTTCGTCATTGCGTGTCATATTCTTGGCTAAAAATGACGAACTGCTGACAGGTGGCAACATCTAATTGGGCTTCTTAATTTTTTGACACTCGAATTGCCTGCCAAGCGCATCAAGTGATTTACATGCGGATTATTTCTATGTGTGTGTGTGTGTGTGTTTTTTTAGTTTATAACCAAAAGACACAGACAATTGCTTGCCTGCACGAAATTGGGTGTGAAGGAAATTCTTCAGAATTTTTTCGTCCACGTTGCTGTCATGTTGACAATCCGCGATTGCCGCCAGTTTGTGGCCAAGCAGTTGTCACGGCCAGCAAACGCTACGAGGGCAGGGTGCGGGGGGCTGAGTATTCGAGGGACGCATGGCAATTGGCAAAGAGGCGTCTGAGCAAAGCGGACAAGCAGTCGTTCATCATCATAATCATCATAATTCTGCGCCGTGGCAACAGCAACAAAAAAGAAAAACAATCACATATTGCTACTCTTGTTATATTTAAAATTTGTTTAAAGTAGTTGTTTAATATGAAACTAAAAACCACAAAATTTGTAATAAAAATGCTATAAACAATTTAAAGTAATTAAAAATTATTACAGAAAAACAAATAATTTAATATTTAAAATAAAATAAAATTATGTATGAAAAAAATTAAAAACAATGCAATTTAAATTAAAAACATAAAATTAAAATTAATTCAAATAATAATAAATTTAAGTATTAAAAATATATTATAATGTTTATAGGATATAATTTAAACTACTTGTATTTTATTAAATTAATTAAAGATTTTGTGAAATTTGCATAATAAAAAATTGTAGCGATTAAAATTTCTACAACTTTGAGTGCTACTATTTAAATTATAAATTATTTGACGAGTGTTGAAAGCTAAAAATTTAAAGAAAATCATAAAGTTGCATGCCAAACTGATTGCTTTTCAAACCACTGTGCCCTTAAGCAGCATTCGCAACGAGCGGCACCGAAGACGTTGCTGATGCTGAAGCTTGTCACTTGTCAGTTGTTTGTCATCTGACATACATGTGAGTGATATATAAACACACACAGCACAGCAGGCCATGCGACTTAACTTGGCCATGTCGACGTCCGCTACCAAATCGTCAGAGTTAAGGCTAACAGCATGCCAAGGGGTGGGCAAGGGGGGTGCAATGGCATATTATCCATTCGCTTGCAGTGGCACTTAGTCTAAATTCTTGCGTACTTAGTGCGCTGTACTCTTGGGAGCTAAGACACACACACACACACATAAACATATGCTGCTTGTTTTTTGTCAGCAAAATTTATTGCTTCATTTGTTTAGCAAAATTCACAACCAAATCTCAACTACAGCAGCAGCAAACGGCCTCAACTAAAACAAAGAGCGAGATCCACTGGGGGCTTAGTTTTGAATATTTTTCAGTTGCCACTGATATATCATTGGCTATAAAATGAATTTATTATATGCGAATAGCATATACACTATTTATTCATATTTTTATTTATGCAACAAATGCTTTATTTTCAGTTAACAAATTCAAAAAGTTTACGATTCACTTTGCTTTACTTTACTTGAATATATAATTGTTTTCTATTTGCTTTTTATAGGTCTTATCATCATCTGCACGAACTTCAGCGGTTTATTTTGCCATGTCCGCCATTCGAGTTGTTGGACATGTTCTGCCTCAGTAGCGTAGTTTCTATATATTCCATTCAAATTGCTAAAGACAAAGAACATCATTAGCAGTTTGCATTGCTCGTTGAGATCAATGATACCTACCAGGTGTAACATTTATAAAACCACCAGCCACTCTTGTATAATAGAGCACAACTCGTTCTAGACTTGTCATGATCGCGGTCTGGAGTGGAGAATTTTAGATTCATAGCGCTATACTCATTTCCAGTATCAAGTGCGTTTCCAGCATTTCCAGTGTATTCACCCAATGCCAACAGCTCGTAGGATTGTGCCTCATTTCCGATGCAGAAGTTGCTATAGCGAGCATAACGTGTTCGATTCCGAAAATCCTCCATATGTATGTAGAGCTCGTGCGGCTGCAACTTTGTCATCAGATGCAGTCGCTCCAGCCCGAGCCAGAATGAGCCTCGCAAATGGCCAAAGCCATTTTTATATCCATCCCATTGTTGATTAAAGTTCACAGCTCTATCCGCACGTCGTTGGATTACAGTCCATCCCTCGCCAGCGAACTTTGAATCACAGGCCACTGAAACAGCATCCCGTGCCGGTAACTCGTATAGTTTTGAAATATCATGCGCCAATAAGCGGGTACACAGCTATTATGTGCCACAGCATTTGCTTGTAGATCCTTAATATTGAACTCCAACTGCTCAATCTTAGCTTTGTATTCTGCCAAGTCTTTCAGCAGCGCTTCAGTCAAATTATTGCCATATGCATGACAATTCTATGAGAAGCGCACAACAACAAGTTTTAAACAAATAGAATGAACTATTTTAGTTCACATGCTCACCACATCACTATCAGCTGCCGAATTAAATTCCACATAAAGCAGCAACAACCAAAAGAAACAATTTAATATATTCATGTTGAATTAATAAAACGAACTTTTCATAACAGAAGTTGGAAAAAAACTAACCAAAATTTTGGAAGACCACGCATCCTATCAATTTATGTGGAGTCATGATATATACGTTATATTATTTTGCCAAAATGATAAGCATAATCGTATTGATGCAACATTTATATATCTTATTATACAGGGTGTGTTATGATACCTTTCGCAAACGAATATACAAATACATTGGGACTGCTGCTACAAAGCTAAGTCCAAAATTAGTTATAAATTTATATGTTATCGATCTTTTTTTTAAATGAGGACATAGCAACTGTGCAAAACTTTATCTATTAGTTTTAATAAATTTCAATATTTCACTGTATAAGTATAAATTGACATTTTATTCTAAAAACATTTTTTATTACTCTTGGAGCGGGTCTATCATCATCGTGCCACGAATTTCAGTGGTTTCTCATGGTATAGCACCCATTTGATTGACCGATCATGGACTTCATCAGTTTTGGTCTTTACATAAATTCCGTTAGGGTTACTGTAGATGATATAAAGATGATTAATCAGCAAGCTAATTTTTCTTAAATCATTTGTACTTAC
>NC_046604.1:2627333-2658223 GCF_011750605.1 Drosophila busckii
TCTAATCTGTATGTTGAGTTTGCGCTTGGTAGTCCGCTATAGCTCGTGAAAATACTATTTTTGAGAATTTTGATAACAAGTTTTAAATAAATTTATTTACGCTGCTAAGCGACAGTGCATATATAATTATATATATGTATATGCATATTTTTATATATATATATATACAAAAGTAAGTGAACTATGTTCACAACAATGAATTTGGTCAATCCATAGAAGCAATTAATTAATCCCAATAATAATTTATGAACATTGCACAAAGATAGATAATGCTTTTAGAAGGAAAAAAATATAAGATAAGGCTGAGATCGTTACGAAAATATATATTTATATTATTTAGTACTGCCTTTGAGTAAAATATTAAATTAAAAATACTTGTATACCTTTTTACAAAAGGTCAGATCGTACGTAAGTTACGCTCTTTTAAAGATTTTTAATATATTAAGCCAATCCATGAAATAACGAATTTTAAAGTTCGCGTTATTGTTTAATTTGAATAATACATATATTAAATGGAAATTAAATATTTTTAGGTATGCTTGAAGTACACTTTAAAATTTAATTATTTTGAAAAACAAATCTCAATAAATAAATATAAAACAAAAGCAAACTGCAGGCCTAAGGAAAAACATTCGCATTGTGAATCGAATGACACGCAGGGCCCCCCTGCAACAACAATCGTGGCAATTAAATGACCTTGACAATAAAACAATTTGCTGCAGACATGGACAATGGACCAGGCACACACACACACACACAGATCAAGAGAATAGAGCGAGGGATGAAGGGTAGAGATTTTCATAGAAATCGAAATTGAAATGAAAATAAAAATGCGGTTTGGTCTCTCTAGTTTTTGGACTTGACATGCAACGTGACTTGGCACTTCTTTGCGGGTTTCTTTGATTGGCAATTTTTCAAAATCGTCACCATGATGATTGGCCGCCGGACTTGTGTTTGGGTCAGGGGCAGATGAAAAAGTCAATACGTCGAATATGTCGCTTTGGTTATTTATAATTCGCTCAGCAGTTTGTGTGATTGATGGAAGCGACGCCAAGTCGTTGACACTTGGCAGTGTGCAAAAATAAATCGCCGCATGCAGCCATTGACAGCTGATTGCGAAAGTCCATTAGGATCGGATCGACCAGGCGACCGCTGAATCAGAATCAGAATCAGAGCGTAGCACTTCTCTACCCAGCAACAACAACTGCTTGCCACCCCTTGCTCAGATACACACAGCCTGCCCCAAAGACGGGGCAGGCAGTCAGTCAGTCAGTCTGACTTTTGCATCTGCATTGAATTTTGGGCTTTGGGTTTTTGGCAGTCGCATCAAAAGTGCAGTCAATCAAGTGCATGAAATACGATAATATTTACCCAAAAAACGTAACAGTTACAACAGCCAGAAAGAGAGAGAACACACTCTAGGTGAACAGATAGAGAGCGAGAGCGACCAGCTATATTCTGTTTTAAGTCAAGTCTGCTGCGGACAGTCGAATTCATAAAGACTTAGAGGCTGCGTAGACTATAGACAGCTCGTTTGATTTGTTAAAAATTGCGTAGGCAAACAAAAAAATCATTTAAAAAAAATCAATTTTAAAATAAACATCTTATGGATTTCTATAGCTCAAAACTTTACAAAGTGCTTATCAAAAAAAATTAATATTTTAGCTGAATTAAGCAGCTCTTGATTTTGCTTAATTTTGTGTTTAATCCAACGCCTCTGCATACAATTTCTATTACAAATTTAACAGCTAGAAGCTTCTTATAAAAACATATATTAATAAGCTTATTTTAGATTTCAAAACTCTGTATATGCCCATTTAAAAAATTTAGCACAAACAATTTTTACATTTATGGCCAAATATTTTCAACTTTGCAAAAAAAAACATATTTTTTGTTGCTTATAGATTCAATATATGCTCTTCTTCCCAAATTAACTGATTTTTTTTATTTATTTTTTGATTATAGTATTATTTAATTATATTATGATATTTTGTATATGTAATCAGTTAATTTTTCAAACTATTTAGGGAAAGGAAATATCTTAAACAAAAAATTAGTTCAACTTACAATATTCTTTGGTTATAATATATATATAACATATTATTTGCCAATCAAATAGTTGGTAAATCAAGTATTTATTTCTATTAAATTAAGGCCAATTCACATATGTCTATAGCTCTAAGCTCATGCAGTATTTCCAAATTTTAGTATATTATCCAGCAGTTCAGTTTATCCTTGTTGTTTATTCAAGCCAGCAAAAAATATGTATGAAAATATTTTTTTTTTTTTTTTTTTTTTTTTTTTTTTTTTTTTTTTTTTTCTTCAATTCCATCAGAGGCTGTAATCACTGCTCATAACTTTGTTGAAGGGGCGCGCGCCAAGCAAAAATGACGTCAAATTTGTTCAGTCATTCGTTTTGTGCATTTCAGTTGCAGTTGCCTAGCATCCTTTTCATCCTGGTTTAGCCACAAAATTCATGATGCACTCGGTTTTTGTGCTGAGCAAGGATATGTCTGAGACTCTCTCTCTCTTTCTCTCTCTCTGAGCTTTCAAACAATTTATGCAGCATGAAATATTCAACAGATCACAAGGCAATGCGCAATGCTTAAATTATGTTTTTGTTTAGCATGCACAAGTGACTGACTAAATGCTTGTCTGTATATGTGTGTGTGTGTGTGTGTGTGTCAAATCAGAGCAACAGGCTGCAAGTTGCTTTTACAACTTGATTTAAGCTTCAGCTGCGTATTTTTAGCACTCGTATCGTCAGACTTGTCAATATTGTGACATGACATGATTTGTTTTTGGAGAGGCAATCTACTCCAACTCCAGCTCCAGCTCCAGCTTCGTAGCTGGGCCAGGGCACAACACACGCTTGGACATTGCATGATGATCAGCAATAAATTGATGAGTCGTGCCTGACACTTAAACATTAACAGTCCCCGCTTTACCCTCACCCCTAAACTGAGTCAGCTAAAAGCAATAACCGGAGGCATCTTTGCTGCAGCTGATATAAACTTGATTTCCCTTGCCAAACAGCTTAAATAAAATACAGCAAAATAATACGACGCGTTTTAATAATATTGAAAATTATAAAAGCTTAAAATAGACTTACAAAATAATAATAATTACTTTTATCAGAATTAATTAAGGCAAATAAATGATTTATGATAAAAAGTGCTTAATTATTTAAGCAATATTAATAACTTTTAATAACATTAGTTTAGGAAAGTAAGGACTAAAAAATATTTAAAATATATTTTCCGAATTATAAAAACAAATTAAGTGCACAAAATAAATATTTATGAAAATAACAATATTACAAATAAATTCATAATAATTTTATTTAATTTAATTTAAAATTTTTAAAAATATTCTTATGCTTATAAAACTAAAAATACTATTTAAAAGCTTTAGTTAGATTAATTACACTAAATTTCGCTTATAAATATTTTTAAAATAATTTCATTAAATTGAATTCATATTTCACTTTGAAATATTCTTGAAATAAAAATACTTTTTAAAAGCTTGAGCTAGAGTAATAAATAAATAAATTTTCGCTTTAACTATTTTTTGCTAACAATCTGTTCCACTATATGTGTGATGTGGTTGGTTGCTTCGAATTAGTGTCAGATGCACACTAGACTGTGTGTGTGTGTGTGTGTGTGTGTGTGTGGGTGCGGGGCTTGGACTAGTATAATTGCAGCTGAAGACATTTACTGTTGTGGCAAACACGCGCTGGTGACAGTTACGACCATGAAGAGCGAAGTGTAAGCTGCTAGGACACTTGTTTACTTTTAGGTTTATTTTTTTTGCTGTCGCAGACACACGCTGGACACAATGGACAGTTAATGGTTGTATACCAAAAAAAAAAAAAACTAGAATCGAAGGATAAGAGAGGGCGAGGACGAGTGCGCTACATAAATTTGAAAAACTAGCCTGGACACAGGATGTTGCAGCTGCCCCCTGCATATGCCACACAATTCACGCAGTGACGACATGAATCCGCCAACACACACGCAGACACACACACACACACACGCAAAATATTAGAAATGAAGTTAGGTGGAGCAGGCGGCTCGTTTGGGTGCCACAGGACAACAACAGCAACAATAACAAGGACAAATGCTTAGTGGAGGATGCGTGAACAACTAGCTGGAGTGAAGTATAGCCATGATATGGCATTCAGTAGCACTCACATGTCAAAAGAGCGAGAGAGCGAGAGTGCGAGCGAGATAGCTAGTGCACTCCTGGGCGTGCAGTCTCGTGGCCAAATTGGTTGATAGCTTGAAAAACAGTTTTTCGCACAGCAGCTCCGTCAAATTGCATTTTGTGTGACAGACCGCAAAATGCATCATCACCAGCATGAGCGATGAATGCTCCCATTGTTGTTGTTGTTGTTGTTGCTGTAGTTGCAACAGCGTTGATGTTTATATTTACCAGCAGCTACCCCCCCACCCGTTCAGCCCTTTACATTGTCCAGTAATTTACGAGCTCCTCTTTTTTCGGTAAACGCATGTGTTGGCTTCCATTCTGTCGCAATATTACTGTTGCCTCTATGGGTCAGCGGGCAAGGGGGTGAGTGGTGGCCAGCGGACTTAGCAGCAACTATGCACATTGGGTTTGAGGTTAGGGTTAGGCTTGGGGGTTTCTTTTTTTTTTTTTGTTGGGTTGTCATAGCGCATTCATCTCTCGGTAAAAGTGTTTTTCGGTTTAAAAGTTTATGGTAAGCCCTGCACAGTGGGCAAAAAGTTGAACTTTATATACACTTACAATTTATGGCGCTTAGCATTAGATTTTTATTAAAATCAGTTGTGTATTAAATATAATTTATAATATTTTTGTGCTGCACATGTAATTTTAAATTATTGTAAATTAATTTATTTTAATATTCATATAATACATTATATCAAAATTCTTTAAATTACATTTTTAAAAAATTATTTAAGTCAAATTACTGTTAGTACAAGTTAACATGACATAATTATTTCTAATATTAATAAAAAAAATTATAAAATATAAATTAATTACTTGCATTGCATAATATATGACAAATAATTTTATTAAATTATTAACTTCATTATATACAGCTGAGTATTTTTATAAATTTTTTTATGAATTTTTAACAATTGAAAATTTAGTAAATTATATAATGCTCTTTTTTTAAACCTTACTTAAAAGACAGCTTGTATTTAATTTGAAATCTTAATGCAGCTTGAGCCACACTGTGCGGCAGCAGCGTGTGGCAACAACTTCATTCAGTACGCATTAATGCAGCGTGAATTAAGTGTCAAGGACATTTTTTGGGTTGCCGAGCCAGAGCCAGGGCCAGGGCAGTCTGTTAGCCTGTTGACGATGCAACATGTTTCACGTTGAACATTGGGTGTGGCAGCTGCCCTCAGCCCCCATCAGCTCGGAATCCATATACACAATGCGAACGATGTCCTTGCCTATGTGTGAGGTTATGTGTGTGCGTGTGCGTGTGTGTGTGGCTGTGAAAATGCGTTGCAACATTCAAGTAAGTGACGTAAATGCATCAAGAGCAGCAGCCACAACGCAAAATGAGCGTGGAGTAAATCATCAGGCAGGCGAGGAGAGGAGAGGAGAGGAGAGGAGCAAGGAGCGAGCAGCATGTGTTGGGCAAGCGGGCAGCAGTTATGCCTGTCAAGATGAATGCCATATCATTGCACCGAAAATGGTGTCAAAACGTCACCAGAGCAGTCAGCGACACTGCCCAGCAACAACAACAACAACAAGAGCAGCAGCAAATGCAAACAGAGAAAACCGTCGCCTCTTGCTGCTCCTCACTTAGTGTTGTTATCCGTTTGAATTATGAGTTGTGCAGCATGCAACAGCAACAGCAACAGCAACAACATTGCCGCACGTTCGCTGTCGACATTGCATGGCCTCACCCAAGCTGCCACATTCCAGCGCCAATCCGTCACATGGCAAAATGTCAGACCTCAGGCTCGCCTTGCTCCTGTCCTTGCCAATTGAGCCTCCATCCATCCATTCATACATGTGTGTGTGCAAAAACTCTCTTGAATGTGCCAGTGTGTGTAATTTATTCCTCAACTGCTGACCGCAGTTAAATTAAATGCTAAACGAAGACATTAACAATGCTGCAGCATTGGGATATCGAATGGAATTTCAGGCATTATTCGAGATTTGCGCACTCTCCACTGCAAGCCGATTCAATTAATTTTCAATAAATACTTAGCTTATTTATATAGCTATTTAGCTGTCGACTTAAAAAATATACTAAAATTTAATTTGCAAAATTATTCAAACAATTTTGCAATCAACTTAAAAAACAATTAGAAAATTCGTTAGCTTAAGCATTTAAAGTAATTAATTAATGATTTAAAATTAATATATAAACATGAAATATAAAAATTGTAATTTAATTTAAAAAGAATTAAAATCAATGAACAATTTCCTGCAAACCAGAAACGAAGCCAGAAACTTTTTGCATAAGATTTACAAATCCTTTTTTGCCTAATTTTATTTTAAGTTCATTAAAAATAATTATAAAGCAATTTTCAATTGAGCGCAGGCTATAAAGAAATTTGTTATATATTTGATTTAGCTTTAGCAACTTTAGGTTAAATGAAAGCAATTCTGATATCGTCTATATAGATATAGAGTTTCAATTTAAAATGTATTCTGAAGCTTTGTTGCTGCTCTGATTTTAAGTCTGAGCTGAAATTTGATATCACATCCCATATGCCAGAATTAACTGTTCGTTTCATCAAGTTGGACAACGGCCTACGTAATGCCCTCGGACATTTCACGCCAAACTGCAAACATCAAATTTGCAACAGAAAGTTTAAAAAGCAAAACAAAGCGCGGAAGCTGCTAAGGCAGTGAGCAGAGCGGGATGAGGTGGGGGCGTTTATGTTTATTGAGTTTTTGGAATTCATGAGCTACTGAAATTTGTTTTTGGGTTATCACTCTTGCTCTTTCTTTTGCTTTTGCTCTTCAGCTCAAATTACGTTTTGGCCCAGACAGCGGGCCAAACATTTGCCGCATCTAATGCTGCCTGACACTTGCTGCCAAGTGTAAACGAGCGGCAGATTTGGCGCCCAACGATCGATACATAAATCAAAAGGCACGACCTGGATCTAAGTACGCTGGCTCTCGGCATGTTGTGGGCTGTTTGATATCTGACCTGTGGATTCGTAGGTGGTGGCCTATATTCTTCATATGCCTCGAGGTGACTTCTTTAATTTATTTTAAACAGTTTTTCGCTTGGTTGTGCAGACCTTTTACTCGATCGATTGGTTGTTGTATGATTTGTTTAGTGCTAGTTATTAGGTAGGGTGTTATCGAGGGATTATTATAATTCAGGTGTAGACTAAGTTACAAGGCGTTTTGGGTCACATGTCTAAACTCGATATCATCCGTTTATTGTAGATAGGCATTGGTGTGTGATGGTTTGTTAGAGATTTGGCGAACCAATGTCATTTGTATGTGATCTATAGATCATATGCTGACTAATAGATTTTTGTTTACAGCTCGATTTTTTGTGTTGTTAATGATATTTAGCTTATTTGTTAGTATTATAGGATTCTATAAATCTGAGCTGTATTTTTAGTGCGTCTCGCTATGCTCTAGATTATTTATGATATTCGGATATGTATTTATTCGTTCTATATATCTAGACACATTTGCACTGTGAGAAAAGTATTAACAATCTCTAATTTGATTTAGTTGGGTAATACGCTTTCTCGTTTCTCTCGCGGCAACACGGCAATTCTTAATCATTCTTTTGTAGAGTTTTTGGCTTTCCTCTATATTCAGTGTCTTCTGGATGTTGTCAGACTGGCACAACTTGTTGTTACGTTTTTGGTTAAATTATTATCGTATTTATGCATGATTGACTGACTTTGGATGGCGGACTTTGCCAAAACCCAAAAAGCCAATTCATTGCAGATGCAAAGTGATTGACTGACTTGACTGCCTGCCCCCGTCTTTGGGGCATGGGGGTGGTGTATCTAGAGCAAGGGGGCAGGCAGTGTTTGTTGCTGGGTTAGAGAAAGTGCTTTACGCTTGGATTCTGAATTTTATTCGCGGTTTCGGCCTTGGGTCGATTTTTATCCGATTTTCCTTAATGGGACTTAGCAATAAAGCTGTCAATGCTGGCATGCGGGGCGATTTAATTTTTTGGCACAAACTGCCAAGTTCACGGTTTGGGTTGCTTCCATCATCACACAACAAAATTGGCTGAGCGGTGGAATTATAAATAAACCAAAAATTGTTGCGTTAACTTATGTTTAGTAGCATTAGATGGCAGGCATGAGATACTCTACGCGTTATAAGTTGAAGACTTTTTGTGTTACGCCAGCATTAGCTGATCAAGTGGATTTTTGATATACACATAGTTATAGCATAAACTAGACTCTTAAAACAAATGAATAGATTTTTTTTTTGATTTACTTGCTTACCACATTTTGCAATTGATCATTTGACATAATCTACTCTGAGAACAAATCTTTGCTTACTACTTTTGACATTATATAAACAAAAGTTTAATGCACAACACTAAGACCAAATTATATAGACCAACTATTATATAGACCAAACTTACTTATCGATATGCCAGCTTGCCCACCTTGCCTACCTGGATTAAAGGTGCAAGCAGTCGCATTTGGTTTTTGATATTCACACTCCAGAATGCTTACTAAAGCAACAACATTAGTTAAACAACAATGGCTCCAAATTTTTATAGCTTCACTTACCCAAGGGCAAAGCGTAGCAGACCAAATATATTAATAAATAACTTAAATTTTGACATATTTCCGAACAAATTTCTGCATAAAATACAAAGTTTATTATGTTCTATATACAAAATTGAAAAATAAGAAATTTAATTTATATTTATTTTAAATGCATTTAAATATTTTAAGGCATTTGATTAAATTTTTAAATTTCAAATAAGAAATAAATTTTTTTTATATATATTGAGTGTATATAAAGAAAAGATTAATGCACAACACTAGACATTGTACATATCCTGGAATTGTATAGACCGAATTCCCAATCGATTTACCATGTCCACCATCTCCACCTTGCCCACCTTTCCCACCATCCCGACCTGGTTTAAAGTCGCAAGCTTGCGCTGCTGGATTTTGATATTCGGGCTTGAATGGAAGCTTGCACAAGTTGAAGTCGCTGGGTATGCAGCCGCCCAGCGCAACGGCCTTGCCCACAAACGATAAGGACACGCTCAAACATGCGAAATTGCTCCGAAATATTGGAGTGGGCACATTCATGAAAATGGAAATCCGCGTTCTTGCACAAGAGTCTGCTGATGCGACATGCTAAAACCGTCGCAACAAAAGAGGTGACTTAGCGGGGTGGAAGTCTGAGAGTCGGTCTGTGTCAGTCGTGTGCATATGATCTAAGTCACAATCATCAGTGTTATGATAGGCAGACACCTACGTTCGACATTGTTCCTTTATTTTTGTCTTACACTCTCTAGGAATTCGGCGCTAGTTTCTAGAGCATAATTAAATTAATAAGTCAGACTAAATTTTGAATGCATTACTAAAATAACATTTTTATAGCAACAAACGCTTACTATGTTTGTCTATTTACACAAATCCCTCCATTCATTTTCGTCCTTTATCTGTTACTATATCTTTTCGCAATTTTGACTGTCTGCTCTATGTTAAAATACTTGTCATTGGCTTATTATGAAAATGTACTTTTGTAACGTGTAAATATATAAGCAAGCCAATAAATTTTCTACGGATAGTCTATGAGAATTAGTTTATCTATGGCTTTATATTATTACTGATAGACTATGTGGCTAGATTGTAAATATTTTACTCTCGTATATTTTATATAACTCAATCAGCATTTTGCTCAGAACGTGAAATTTTCATGATTCTAGTTGATAAATTCTAAGTGGAATGGAAGGCGTGGTAACAAAATATAAGAGTTTTAAACAAATATTATTCAGACTGATGGGTGTTCACCCAAGTCCTTGCAGTACGATGGTGCAGGGTCTGGTTAATCACTCTAGTCTAATCTATAAGTTTATCGAAATCTTAAAACAAAAGAAATAAATTTTAGTAAATAATTTTTAATTATAATTTAAAGAAAGTATTTAAAATGAATTATGTTAATAGTCGGACTGTTTATTATATGTTGCATTATATAATTATAATTAATTTTTTATGCGCTTTCCACTTTGCTTGTATGGATAAAGTGATGTTTAAATATATATATATATAATATGTCTGCATCCCAAAATTTATTATTAGTTAATATATTAAATTAATATATTGTTAATATTCCTATTATTTATTTTATTGCAATGTTTATAGTGTCTAACTAATATTTAATTTATACTTAAATATTATTTAAATATTTTGAAGTATTTGTTTAATGTAAGCTTCCATTTAATATCCTCATAATTTCCTCCGCTATATCGTTATAGTTATAATATATATTTAGTGTGCAATGCCCATTAAATGTTTAATGCTAATAAGTTACTTATAGTGCAGGTACAATATCAATTTTACTATTTTCTGGCTATTATTTTAATGGTCTTCATTTGCATGTATTAATATTGATCTTCGATGTTTCTTAATTTTGTATGCTATTCATGATTAATATTATTGACTCTTATATGTTTAAACACGTTTCATATTCTATTGCCCTATGTCTGATTTTGTACGATGTCTATAACACGACCAGATTCATCTGTATACTTGTTGGGGTGTGTGGGATATTGAATGTTGGCGTGCTTTTCGTCGGTCACAGGTTATGGTTTGTTATTTGTTTGTGTAACGTTGTGCGTTTTGTGTGATTTGTATGATGACGATATCAATGCGAACTGTTATTTCATGTTATAAAATGATAGGTCGAACTATTTGCTATGCATGTCCAGCAGCTCTGCCTATTAGCATGCTAAAAAAATATAATGGCTCAAGCTATATATTTTTTTTTGTATGCTATAAACCTAAAATGAGTGGTCGAGGTGCCTACTTGTTGTCCATGCTGACTGATCGCCTAACGATTCATCATCTAATCATGTGACGAAGACTCAGGCTTGTATAATAGTTGGTGATGTGATGCTAGGCTCTCATGGTAGTAAATCAAGGAATTAATTTTCGTGTTATGCTTTCGTTGTCTCGTTTGCTCTCTCGCGTCTCTTGCTGCTTCTTTTCGCTCGTCGTGTGTGTTGGTTGGTATACTTAAATGTTCTTGATCTTGATAAATAATTAGTATGCACAAACTAATGGGTAAGACAGCTTGAAGTGGGACTAGGGCAAGGCCGCAGGAAAATCAAGGAATTAAATTCGCATGCTCGTTGCTCGTTGCTCTCGCTCTTGCGCTCTCTTTCGCACTGTCGTGTTGTGTGGCAACTAAAGCGACAAAAAAATAAAACCAAGTTGCAGGAAAAATTGTTTTTCTAGCTGTTTCAAGTTTCAGTTTTCTTTTTTTTGCGGCAGCAATAACACGCCCAAAAAATATACTAGCATGCGAATTTTTTATTTGCACGTTTTTAATGCTGCCTGGGTGGGCATCCCTAACACACACACACACACACATAGAGAGCGAGGGGGGGAGAGACGCGTGCGTGTTTGTGTGGGGAGCAAGACTTGCCAAGCGCGTCTGTCTGCCTGTCGTCTGCCGGCTTCGCTCGAGTTCAAGTGCGACCCACCCAAGCACCCAACACTCCTCCCCCCACCCCATTACAACAACACGTTTGCGCCTCCATTCATCGAACCGTTCGTTCGGCAACTTGTTGATTTTCGTGTGTAAATTTCCACATGCAAAAAACCCAAAACCAATTTCGTCCTTCATTGGCGGCGGCCGCCGTCGCCTTCTTTCCGCTTATTTTTTTCACCCAGACACTTTTTCTTTTTTCGTTTCTTTTTCGTGTTTCTTGTGCGCCTCGCTGTTCGCACTGCTTTTCCCTTATTTTTATTGCGCCAAACTAGGCTGCGTTGGCAATCAATAATCGATTTTTATTGTAAATGCCATTGACTTTAAAAAGTAATGCAAGCGCTTCAATTTCCTGCTCAACCTTTAAAGCGCAGTAGCTGTTGCTGTTATTTATAAGCTTCAAGGACGAACAATGCTTATAGCTTGTTGATATGTCGTTCAGTCTTAAGTACAAGAAGTTGCTGTGGGTATTAGAAAGTTTCATTTTATATTGGATTGCTTGGTTACAAAGTTGTAAAATTATTTATTAAATTCAATTAAGAAAACTGTCTTAAGCACTGTTTTAATTCAAAGTTAACTTGTGCTTAAATTTGTATTACAAATTTGCTAAATTTAATTTGTCACGATTTGAAATTAATGCAAATAATTTAAAATTATTTATTTATTAAACGACATCAAATAAAAAGATTATAAAAATAATTAAGCATTAATTATTTTAAAAATTAAATATTTTCAATTAAATATTTTTTAAAAGAAAACAATTGCATATAAATTACTTTTTTGTTGAAAGGATTGTTTTATTTTTTATTACAACTCTCGCTTTTCTTTTTATATATTGCATATAATCGAAAATTATCGGAACTTATTTAAAAAAAATATGCAAAATAATTACAAATAAACTGAAGATTATTGCAAATAATCGAAAAAAAAGTTCGGATTTATTTAAAAAGAAATATTCAAAATAATTACAAATAAACTGAAGCTTATTTCTTAAGATTATTTAATATTACATAAAATCGAAAAAAAGTTCTGATTTATTTTAAAAAAATATTCAAAATAGTTGCAAATAAACTGAAGCTTATTTCTTAAGATTATTAAATATTGCATATAATCGAAAAAAGGTTCGGAATTATTTAAAAAAAAATATTCAAAATAATTACAAATAAACTGAAGATTATTTCTTAAGATTATTAAATATTGCATATAATCGAAAAAAGGTTCGGATTTATTATTTATTACTAATAAACTGAAGATTATTTCTTAAGATTATTTGCAAAGTGTTTCAAATATTTGCTGTTTTTATTTACATTTTTCTGGTAGACAGTTCTTAATTATTTTAAATAGTCCTTTGAATATATGTCATTGTTATAACAATAATAATAACAATAAATATACAAAAATAATAAGGAATTCCAATTGCTTGTTCTAGCAAATTGAATGCTTGAATTTAATACACACTGATTTGATTTCATTTTTTTATTCACTTGTTATCAGCGCAAATACAAATTGGTACAGTTCAACTATAATCTATTTTATATTCATTCATTGCTTTAATTGCTCAATTTGTCAGTGTTAGAAGTTCAGCGCAATTAAATCAAATTTATGTCATAATTAAAATTAGACTACGCTAATTTGATTAACACTGCGGCCAACTGATAAGCTTATCGCGCTATTTGCGCCTCCTATTCGAATCGAAGCGACGAGCGCGACAGATTCGTCACTATTGAGAGCATGACAAACACACACGCGACTGTTGTCTGTCCCTGGACTGTAGTCAGTGGTCAATGCGCTCGCTTCTTGGTGTCGACCACAGTCACAGTCACAATCATCCGTCATGTCTCGTGCTGGGAGTGGGGGCCAATGTTGAAGACATCGCCGGTTCACGTCGGTCGCTGTCGCTCGTTCGTTCGTTCAATGCATGAGAATTCGAGAGTGCAATGGCAACGGATTTGAACAATTTGATGGATCAACTTGCGCACGTTCATGTCATAACTCACAACACTTACCGGAGGCCCAACCCAACCCCCTCCCAGCTGCTCCCTCCCATTGCGGCGTTGCTCCGTTGTCTATGCTTCAACTGTTTTTTTGACGTTTGACGTGAGCGCACGTTTGATGGAAGATCTGTCAGACTCACACACACATACTCACCAACACATTGAAGCTTGTTCCGCAACGCTTGCAGCTTTGTGCGCTGTCTGTTTCAATGTTGGCCAATTTGTGGGCACTGAATGATTGGCGGCGGAGCTTTTGTTCTAAGCGGACACACTGAAGACACGTGAACTCGATTCTCGGTTCTCGGTTGCGACTCTGCTCTTTATATATCGCCCTAGCCTTGATTTATTGCCAATTAATATGATTGAAGTGTCATAATTCAACAAGCGGAGCGAGCCATTTGGCATTTGTAGTAAGGCAAAAAAAGAGGAATCCAAAATACATAAACGAGTTAATGATTAAGAGTTAAGAGTCAATTTAAAATGCAACTAAATTACGGCTAAGCCAATTTCACTTTTATAGTAATTACAAAAATTTAGCAGCTTGTAAAAATATTTAAAAATATTATATGCAAAATGTAGTTGCAAGCTTTAATTAATTTATGAAATAAATGATTCATTTAATTTAATACTTTTCATGATTTTCGAAGATTACGTCATGACCAAACTCCTCTATGATATTAATTTATACATAAATAAACAGAATTTTTCACTTAAAAAAAATTTATTGGCAAGTTTGGTTGTAACAATTGCATCTGAATTAATACTTACAAAAATGTTTCATTTAATCAAACCTTAAGAAATTATTTGCTATAGCATTTCTCTTAAATTTATAAAATAATTGTTAGTAACTTGTTTTTATATTAATAATTAATATACTTAATTAAATCTAAAAGGGAGTATAAAGTTAATTTAAGCGTTCAGTATAAATTATGCAAGGAATAAATTAAATTAAATATTTACGCAATAATTTTAATCAGGCCATTTTTATTTTCTTATTTTATTAAAAGTTATTTAAGGTTCAATCAATTATGCAGGATGAAATAAAGATTCAAATACTTACGCATTAATTTAATTCACAGCATTTTCTTACTTTTTATTTAATAATTAAACTTACCTATTGTAGGCAACTTAATTTAATTAGTAATTAATTGATTAATTTATGTTGTTAGCTTGCAGTAATAGCTTGCAAATATTTACGCATTAATTTTAATTCAAGCATTTTTTTATTTTTCTATTTTTTCAAAAGCAATTTTTATTAATAATTTATTACTGTAGGCAACTTAGTTTAATTAGTCGCATATTAATTCAATTCAATTTGCTCTTCTTATAATAAATTTTATAAAATATAAAAATTTCTGCTTGCTTAGCTTAAGCATTAGATTGCCAAGAATTAGCGCTAAGAATTTGACAAATATAATATTTAATGTTTTTTTTCGTTTTTTTTTTTTTTTGGTGCTTGCCGAATAAGCGAGCAAGCGACAAGTGTCAGAAACTTTTATATTTCACTTAAGATTTTGTGGCCTCACATGACAGTTATGCATGTAAGTCGAGAGTTTTACGCCTGCTATGCAACTTATGTGTGGGAGTTGGGGGTGGGGCGCTGTCAGCTGAGTTTAACCCCAAACATGAGGCAAGCTCATGGCTGGGTGGTTGGGTGGCTGTTAGTAGCTGAAAGCTTGACGCTTTCTTTAATTTTGACAAGACATAAAGTCTATTAAGAAAGTCAATCAATGTCTCTCAAGCGAGTTGGCTTCGACTTTGGGACTGGGTCCTGGGTCCTTCAACTTCAACTGCAGGATGAGCTACAGTTACAGCAGCAGCATAAAGTTCTGAAGTGACAGCCCAGACAGTCGAAGTGAGCGAGAGCGAGAGCGAGACAGACAGACAGACAGACAGTTAGTCAGTGGGAGTGACGTGTGTAAAGCGTGAGCGTGAGGAAGCAAGCTGAGAGCTCAGAGCAGCTGGTGTTGGACACTTGACTGACAGCTGGACGCGAACGTGGACACGAGCGTTTGGTTTGTGTGCGGGCGGGCTGGCGTCTGGGGCGTGGCAGTTTGATTGAAAGCCAAGGTATGCCCGTTATGAAGCAGAATTCAATTCAATTCCATGCTCAATGAAAAGTTGACAAAATGGACTTCAAGTTGCTGTCGCCCCAAGAGCCGAGAGCGGTCAGCGCATCAAAAGAGGCAAATGTAGTTGACACATCAGCGCGTCAGCTAAAACTTTTGCCCACTGTAAATGTGTCTGTGTGTGTGTGTGTGTGTGTGTAGCAAACAGGAATTAATTAAGGCAGCAGCCTAGCAAAAGTTTTTGCTCAATAATAATTGAAAATCATCACTTGAGCATTTGCTAATTATGTGGAATTATCATCTCAATTATTTATTTTTCGATTGGCCCATGCGTCGTCGTCGTCGTCGTCGTTTTTGCTTTTGCTGTCTAATTACGTGCGATTTTGTTTTTATTTTTTGATTTTCCTTTGCGCGCTCTCAGGTGCGATTATAATCAAAGCTGCAAGGATTTGCCGTCAAAGTCTCGAACTTCTCAATTAAAACGAATGCATAAATCATTGCCCAGCACGTCTGCAGATAATTCCCAAAAGTCCCTGTGTGTGCCTGTGTATGTGTTGTTGTGTCGTGGGTAAATCAAAGACGCTCTGGACGCTAAGGACACTCATAAATCTGTGGAACTGCTGCTAATTAAAAAAATACGCATATTCCATCATCATTTTGCTTGCGATATATTTTTCTAGTCCTTGTACTGCTGATAAAACTCCAACGCAGATTTATGCTACCATAATCCATAAGCACACACACACATACAGCTTCGTGTGTGTGTGTGTCATTCCATGACGCATTAATTAATAGCCACATCAACAACTTGCCTCATAATATATTACAAGGTTACATGGAAAGATTTATATAACAAATTTTGACTTTGACGAGTCCTTTGGCAGCATTTCCGCCTTCGGCTTCAAGCTCCAAGGAGCTGTCAATAGCTTCAGCAAACTTTATATTGATGTTTGGGCTTTAAGATTGGCTTAAGTTAAAATATTAGTAAAATTTTTGAACATAAAAAAGTAGTAAATAAACTAAAATCGACTATTATTATTATAAAATTAATTATTATATTATAAAATTAATTCAAATAAATATTAAATATTGCTATTAATTATTAATCAGTTTTAGTAAAGAGCAGCAATAAATTTAATATTTTTCATAATAAAATATTTCATTGTTTAATATTTTTACAATAAATAAATAGAAACTAAATTTTAAAAAATATAAAATATTTTTTTGAGTATTTATTTTTTATAATTACTCAAACTATATTTATGATTTATTTAATTGAAATATAGTTTAATATTAAACTATTATTGACAAAGCATAAATAATAATGTGACATTCAATTATTAATTAATTTAATTCTTTAAATAATTATTTTACATTAAATTCATAATAACCAAACTTTTTTTATTCAACAGATAGCAAGCAAAAAGATAATGGGTAAGTTTTAGACATTTTAATTTAAATATACAAAAAATTCTTTTAAAGCATTTCCTGTTCTAACTGGAAAAATTAAGTTTAGATTTTTCTTAAGCCCACTGTACAGAGCAAAATATTAGGGAATTAGTTGCGTTGAGATAAATAACGCATAAACATGATGATAAATAATAATAATTTGCTTGAATACATCAGAGAGAACTGGACGGCTAATTGGAATTGATTAGACTGGCAACGCGCCTCCCCCTGCAGCCGCTCCACACTTCAGGCAAATGCACGTTTCACAAATTTATCTGCAGCTTGAGTCACATGTGCGACGCCACGAGAGAGAGAGAGAGAGAGAGAGAGAGAGAGAGAGAGAGTGAGAGAGAGAGAGAGAGAGAGCGACAGACAATGGGCAAAAGTTTTGGTTTTGATAATAGTTGTAGCCTTAATAACAAATGTGCTTAATATTTGTGATCGATGGCAAGTGCTTTGTTTTATATGCGTTGGGATATTTTTTTGGGGGTTGGTGGGGGTTGGGGGCCAATTTATATTAGTGCGTGATACGGCTGGCAAAGTCCTGTTGTTTAATGAGCAATATTGCATGGAGAGGCGTTGCACTAATCACTTCATTAGCTCAACAGAGAGAGCCAAAGGGCCACAGTCATCATATATATATACACATATATTTATTTAACCTGCAAATCACAAATTCATCCATCATGGCTTATGCCAGAGCCTCGTCGCTATGTGACTGACAGTGCCCCATGCTTCCTCTTCCTTGTCTTCATCCTCATCGTCGTCGTCGTCGTTGTCGTTGTCGTTGCCTTTGACTGACATTTGACTTGAGCGCTGACGAGCTTGGCGACGATGAAAGCGACAAGTTCATTGTCCTTGCAAACGTAGACGTAATAAACTTGCCCTACGCTTGAGTCCAGGACCAAACACACACACACACACACACAGACAGAAACGTTGCGCTGGCTTTTTGGTTCAAGCCAAGGCGCGCGCAATGAAGGACGCACTTTGTTCGCAATTTGTTTTGTTTGCTTATAGCACATACATATATATATACATATATATATTATATATATAGCCAAAGAGCACCCTTTGCAACTAGCGTCTGGCGTTGCCCCAAGTGGGAGCTTTTCTCTGTCTGTCTTGCTGTCTTAGTGTGCGTGTGTGTGTGTAAATGTGTGTCGTGCTGAGCTGCGCTTACAATTTGGGTTAAACTTTAAATTTAATGCATGCTTTATGTCTTTTCATTAAAGTTCTGCGTTTGGCTTCGTTCGTGGCGTCTTATTATTATCATAAGACATAGCACACACAGTCAAGCAAATATATTTATTTATAGCCTGCAGTTGAACTGAATGCAACTATCATTTTATCATGTAAAGCCATCAATAAGTTCACTAAACATTTTGAATTCATGACTTTGATAAATTAATTAATACTTTATACATGTTAATAATAATATTTATTCGCAAGATTAATTATTATTCAAACTAATTTAATAACTAAAGATGCTGATCCTGTTTAATAAGAAAGACTAATATAATATATATATAATACTAATTAATTTGTTTGAATAGATTTAAATTTAAATAAGCAAAATTAATCAATTTTATAATTTTTAGTTTACTTTGTATATTAAAAAATAAACATTTTACATAGCTAATTGCTAAACTTCTTAAAAGTTTTTGCACTTAGAAAAAAAAGAACTCTTAATGTCAAAATTGAATTTGAATTTGAATTTTTGTTCAGCTCTCACGCTATTAAGACATTAATTTGTAATTTATCAAAATGTTGTCTAGGCTAAAGCTAGAAAATAAGTTCAATTTGAAGGGCTATGGCTGGGAGCTGAAAAGGACCAGAAGGCAAATGCCATAATAAGGCTGTCAACTGTTGACGTTGACATTGTCAACTCACTTGTCAAAGGCGCACATCAAAGGCAGACGACAGATATGCCCCCAGGTCTGTTTAGAGTGTGTGTGTGTGTGTGTGTAATTCTTTTGTTGTGTGTGTGTGTCTATTGTTGTTGTTGGTAGTAGTGCGTATGACGGTTTGATAACAATGTCGATTAATACGCTTCAAACTGCGGGAAAACAAAAGCGACTTTTGACGATAACCTCGAGTCTTAACCGCAGCAGCAATCACAGCTGACAATCGCAGCAGCAGCAGCAGCAACAGCAGCTTTTAGCGTAATTAGTGCAACACACACACACACGCAGCTTGACCACAAAGTGGGCAGCTAATTAAGATTTTATTGTTGTTGCTGCAGTTGCAAGTTTGACGACATTTATTGAGTTGGCACTGCTGGGACGAATTCTGCTGCATGATTAAACATGTCCTGCCTGCCTTTGTCTAGGACAATTGCTTTTTCAACGCAATTCGATTGGAGACTCGCTGCTGCTCTTCTCTAAGCCTTTGGCCCACTTGACATTAATTGGCCCGAACGGTTTGCGCTAATGCAACAAATTGCCTCGTTGACACCAAATCTCTCACAAATTCTCAAGCAAGCAGCAACTAAGCAAATCGCAATTGCATTCCTCACTCTCAAAATCATTTTCGAGGCTGCTCACGACGTGACATATGGCCAGCTAATTATGAGCTCTAAGTATGTGCCGCTCACTCTCGCTCTATCCCTTTCTGGCATAGTGTGCGTGAGCAAATAATTTCGCAGTTACTGCTTAATCAACAATTGATTCATTGTTGGAATCGCACGTTTGTGCATCTCAAGAGATTCCGCCCCACAGTCAGCAACAGTTGCAACTTGACTTGCAATTGCGCTTAAAGCTGCAATAAACTTATGGCAACAGTAATAAGCAACATAGAAAAATGTAATAACAAACTCAAAGCTTTCAAAATGCGTTGCTTAAGCTTTGACTTGGGGTGAAAAATACTTAAACTTCATTTAAATACACAACAATTATATTAATTTTAAATAGCGCTTAAAAAATGTGCAAATATTTTCTTATTAGAAGTTTCTTTTTTCTTAAAATACATTATTTGAAAGATATATCTTAGATAAAAATGGTGCTTAGCTCTTAGCAATTTAGTACAATTTTCTTAATAATAAATTTTGCTATTAATTTTCTGCCACGCAAAAAATAATTTCATACCCGTTCTAATATTTTAATATTTATTCAAACAAAATTATTTCAAATATAATAAATTTTTTTGTTAATACTTAATTTAATTTTTATACTTATTTCTTAGCAATTTTAAGAACTAAATAATTTCCTAGCAGTTATAATATTTAACTGTGTATTAATTCGATTTATTTTTGACATTTAATACATATGTTTATTATCGTGTAAATAATAATATAAAAAATATGAATATTTAATTCTGTACTAGCAACTTGCTTTTATTTTAATTGCCATACCTAAGCTTTGCTTTGTATATTTAAAATATTTTGAATCATTATATGGCCCACACATATATTCAAAATTGAATATACCTCACTTGGCTGCATGTAGCAGACAGCTTTTGACTGACAGCTGAATCAATTATTTTGGACAATATTTTTGTCGTCAAATGCCAAACTAATTACATAAACCAATTCAATTTTTGCGCATATTGTTATTCAAATGTTTTGTTGTCGTCACTTTATATATTTCATTTCCGATTTCCGATGACAATAAAAATTCTGCACATGGCCGTCTGTATCCTCATCAATGCTGCGGTCTGTCCACCGACGACGACCATTGAGGCTTCAAGTGTAAGACATGTCAGCTTCACTCTCCAATCCCCACTGAGCGAGCGTCCATTGGTCATTCTTTCATTTGCCTTGCACACACACACACACACAGCGTGTGTGTGGCAAGTTTAGCACCTGCCTTTTAATACGTAGAAATACGTTGACATATTAATCCTAAATAGAAAATTTCATCAACAGCCAACAGCAGTGACAAGCCGCACTGAAGGCTTTTCATTTATGACAATGACAGCAACAGAGACTCTGCCCTTGCCCTTGCCACTGGGGAATAAATATAAATCGCCCGGATGCGTCATCCATAGGGAGCTGCGTTATAGTAAATGAATTTATATATAGCATACTTTAGTTTTAATAAAGCTAAACTAGAATAGAATAAATGGAATTTAGTTGAAATTCAAGAATTAGAATAAATTTAAGAATAAAGAATAAATTTGAATTATTCTAAATGATCAACTGGCTTAACCGACTATGCTAGACGCTGTGTAGAGCTAAATAATTAAAAACATTTGTTTAGTAAATTTCGTAATAAATTTAAAATAGCAAATAAATTTATGTTGCTGCAACTTCTTCTAGTCAGACTTTAGTTTAACTAAACTATAAGACTGTTATGCGCATTTTAGTACAGAGTCTTATCAGGAATATTAGCATTTAGCTTCTAGGAAAGTCACAGTTATCATTGAATTAATTCTTAAATCATAATTTTGCTACATAGTTCAGAATGCGTGCCCAACCGACTGTTAAAGACTCTGTGCGAAGCTAAATAAAAAAAACATTCAATAAATTCTTAAATAAATGTTCAAATTAATGATTCCAAAATAAATTGTAGTAAATAAATATAAAAATAATGATAAATAAATTACAAAAAAAATTCCAAAATAAAATTTCATTACATAATAATAATAATATTAATTTTTATTTTTTACTAAACTAAATAAAATAAACATTTATTCAATAAATTGAAATTGATGCTTCCAAAATAAATAAATAATAAAAATAAATATTAAATAATTATAAATAAATTCCAAAATAAAATTTCATTACATAATAATAATAAACGCAGTACAAAAATAAATAATAAATAATAAATTGAAATAAATGCTTCCAAAATAAATTGTAGTAAATATTACAAAAAAAAATTCCAAATTAAAATTGTATTACATAATAATAATAATATTAATTTTTATTTTTTACTAACAATAAGCTAAATAAAATAAACATTTATTCAATAAATTGAAATAAATGCTTCCAAAATAAATTGTAGTAAATAAATATTTAAATAATTCTTAATAAATTAGAAAATAAATTCTGAAAATAAAATTGTATAACAAAAATGCTTTAATTATTTAAATAAATTAATTAACGCAGTACGAAAAGAGTGTTACTAAAAAAATACTTAAATTATTTTTTACTAAGCAGAGTCTTGTACAGTCGCTTAAGCACGCAATAAATATTTTGTATACTTATACAAAAGGAACACAAACTTTAAGTTCATTTGACTTTTGAAAACAAATTAAACTAAATGACTGCTGTAAACTTTAAGCTACAGAGTCTAATTCATTGCCTGGCATTAAATTCAATTCTAGCTATAGCATAAAAATATCAACAATCTATTTTGCTAATAAACCATTGAAGTTTATATAAAAAAATTAAACGAAGCCGTCAAAAATAAATAAAGTTCACCCTGCCCATGAAGTCGGTAAAGTAAGTTAACTGCACATTTAATGAACTCAATGGCCGCGAATGACGCATTGTTCGTATTTTTTGGCATCCCCACGCCCTATGTGGGGTCAGTGCAATGCAGCCCTATGGACTGTGGGGTAGGGCGGAGGTGGGTGGCAAACTCATTTGTCGCAGCAAAGTGCGATTGACAAACTGTCAGGCAGCTGGAAAATTTTGTTGTTTTCATTTTCATTTTGACTGCTGGCCAGTTGATGCAACATGCGGCGCATGTGGCAAGGCAGCAACAAGAAGTACAACGGAAACAACAACAACAGCAGCATCATCAGTTTGAACAAAAACAAAAAAAATGCGAAATTAATTGAACAATTTAAAGCGATTTTTTTTTTATTTTTTCGAATGTGGCTGTGGCTGCTGCTGCGGCTCGATGTCCTGCAACGCGACGCACGTCAATGTCGACGCGACGCCTGTCGGTGTCAAAAAGGACATGACCGAACATTTGGCGGAATGCGCCTTCAATGAGTGAATGAGAGATTGTTTTATTGATTTTGCATAATAAAAATGTCACACACACACACGCACAGCACGTGAGCTACATGTGTGTGTGTGTGAGTCGACAATACAGCAACAATAAATTAATTAAGCCGATAGAGACAGTTTAATGTCATTTAATAAAATATTGACGTGTCACTGACGTTGACACACACACAGCCAAACACAAACACACACACACAAGCACACACACATGTGTGCAAGCTGCGTTACGCCATTTTGTTTTTGGCTTTGGCATCTGATGGGTGTTAAAATCAATTGACGAAATCAATTTGAATTGGCGGTCAGTTTGGCGAAGCGCTGGAGGACGATATATTGATTGATTGACAAGCGACATATTGCTATAGTGCCAGGATTGATGAGTCTACGAAAACTAAGCTAGACACTCAACAAACAGAGAGAGAGAGAGAGAGCGATAACAAGAGAGAGACTTACACATTCGTATAATGAAATGTTAATTTTGACACGTCATTAATATATTTTGCTGCTCCACACACACACACACACACACACTCAGAATTCAAAATATATAACCACAGTTGACCGAACGGCGTTCGTTCAATTTACAACCGCCAGCGGCAGCGACATCAGTCGATATAGTAATTAGTTTTGACGTTTCTCGTTGCACAAATTAATTTATTTGACATGTCAGACGACCAAGCGTATTGGCTCTGTCCAGCACAGAAAGAGAGAGCGAAAGAGAGAGAGAGAGAGAGCGAGAGCAGTCGTCTCATGGTTTTTGCATTCAACTCTGACGCTTATTGCATGACTGACATAACATTTATGCATTTCAACTATATATAAACCATAGGCTGTTGTCAATTCTAACTGTTTATGGTTTAAGCCATGCCCCTTCACTTGCATTTGTTTATTAATGCATTTGAAATTCTAATTAACAGACATTTATGTATAATTGCCACAATGCACTAATTAATATTGACATATGCTATAGAATTGAGGAAATAGCAATGCGAAAAATCTTGACTTTGGCCTTTGCTGCATAGAAAACTCTACCAGGTTTAAATCAAAATTCTAAAGCTTAAAAATATAAATAGAAATAATAGTTACCAAAGTCTTAAGTACTAATTTAATTCACATCAAATAAATGTCGTAAATAACAAAAATTATTATTATCTATTTATAACTTCAAATTATAATTTAATAGCAAGCAAAGAAATCAAGAGAACCACAGAATAAAATTTTTATTAAATGCTGCTATTAAAAATTTATAAACTACTGAAGTTCAAATCGACAAGCCAAAATTAACTTCAACTGTTAGCCCGAGATTTTTAAAAATTTATATAGGAATGTTATGAAAACCAACTCAATACTTCAAGCAAAAAATTTCTTCGCCTTCAACATTTGAGAGCAAAATCTCTAAAGATTTTAGTTGCTGCTCTAAATATTATAACATTATAATTTAAATGTAAAAACCAGAATATAAAACTCAGAGTATTTTGCAGTTATTGTAATTTTAAAAGTCTACTAATTTTTTGCAACAGATTAAGTTATAAAAAAAGTTATCGATACTTTGCTAAGACATAACTCTGCTAATGCCTTAGCCCCTACTTAACTCTAACTATTTTAATCTAAGCAAACAACTTGCAGCCTTTGGTGGCCCTAACACATGCCCCACAGCCCCAAATAGAGCGCATAAGATAATGAAGTCAATTTTCCTTTATATATAAACATTTTTTTCTTATGCATTCTCAACAGACTAACACTGGTATTTGCGCTTTAATCAATGGTCAGAGACTGAGTGTGAGAGAGAGAGAGACAGAGAGAGCGAACGCTTTGCTTTCGACGCCTTTACGCTTTTTGGCTTAGCTTGGGTCTGGGGCGTTTCAGTTGAACACTTTGCATCTTGTGCAATCATCAAATATTGTCAGGGCATGTCAACGTCGCCGTCGTCGTCGCCGTCGCAGCATCAACTTCAACTTTGTATCGAAGTTTGCACACAATCAGTAAAATATTTCTTTGGGGACGACCTCATTTCGTCTCTCTTGCTCGCTCTCAATGTTTTTCTTTTGGCCATGCACATTTTTCCGTTTTTTAATCTTTTGCTTTTCTTAGCCTTGGCTAAGCCCCCCACCTCCCCGCCCCCATGCCTTGGTCTAGAGCTGAGGGCAAACTTTTTGGCGTTTCATCTGCAGCGCATCAATTTTTGTTGCTGACGAGCAAAAGTTGCAATGGCCCGAGTCCAGGCCTCACCCACACACACACACACACACAGACACATAGATAGACAGAGAGCAGTGCAATGTTATTCTATTGGTTGGCAGGCTGTCCTTGCTCGGGCTTCCTTTACATCCGTTCTGCTCGTCCTGCTGATTGACGGCGACTGACAAGTTTCTTCGCTTCGACTGCGCATTGACTTTTTCCTTTGCAGTCGTTGCATTTTACGAGTATCCTGCCACACACACAACAACAACAACAACAACAAAATGTGAGCTTGAGCATTTCACTAAATTTTCTAATCCTTAAGTATACGCCAGGCAGCGTCAGCTCCACTGATATGTGCTTCGACTTCTTATGCTGCTTCGTATTCTGCTGCTTCTTCTTCTCCACTTGTAGTATGTGCTTGTGTCTCTTGCTCTGGCGTTGCATAACACTGGCGCAGAGTCAAGACAAGGACCTGCTGGTCACTTTGTCAGCCACGAAGCAACAGCAGCCACATTTGGGACCCACTCAATGTCCAAGTTCTTATTGCAATTCCAGTGACAAGCACTGTGCGCATTTTATGCATTTTTAACTAAAGAAAAAAATAAAAAAAAAAATACTTTGCTTGGATTATTTTACTATAAAAAAAGCATAGCTGCTACAACTATTTATCATTATCTTTAGCAATTATACTGATTTTAATTAAAAATGTAAAATTTTAATTCAACTACTACTACCATTAATTAATTTTGTTTATAAATAATTAAACAATCGTCGTTTTTAGATAAAAAAGTATTAAAAAATTACTTAAAATTCACAAAAAATAATTTTAAAAAAATTAAAAAAAATAATGTTTTTTTTTTTAAATTTATATAACAATTATAAATAATTAGTATTACTTTATGCTTAATTTGCAACGCATAATTAAAAAAAAAATTAAAAAAATAATATGTTTACTTTAAAATTTAAATAACAATTATTATAAATAATTAGTATTAGCTTACGCTTAATTTGCATCGCAATCAATTAGTAATGGGTAATATAAAAATATATTATTGATAAAAATCAAAAATATTTCGTATGAGCTTAAAATGAAGTCAAATTCCAATTCATTTAATTTTCTTAAGTTTAGGTGCAAGACTAATTTATATACATTTAGTTTTGAAGCAAGTTAACAAGCTAAAAGCATTTATTATTTATTAAAAATAAAAATTTTAATTTGCTTCTTATAAAAATTGAAATTTTGAATCAAATGTAGCTTGAATTGTTTTGCTGCTGTGCAGAAACTTTATGTTTTGCTTATAGCGTCCAATCGCTTGGCCCTTAATGCATTTTGCAGTCTTTGAGCAGCACATCAATCAATAACGTATACGCAATAAAATATACATAAGCGCAAATTCTTTGAGCAGACGACAGGCCAGTCTAAGAGAAATAGGATATAGTGAGAGGAGCAAAGTTCAAACCTCAAGCTCGTCGCTTAAACTTTTCAACCGAACGCATACGCTCGGACATGAACTGCGTGGGAGCGAGAGAGACAGAGAGAGAGAGAGAGAGAGAGAGAGAGAACGTTGTGTTGCAAACATATAGCGCATCAGTCAAAAAATTCTGCTTGCTTGTCATCAGAGACGTGCCACACGTTCACACAGGGCGAAGGGTCAAGGCGGCGGCACAGTGGGTTAGAAATGGGGCTGGGGGTGGGGGCGAAAAGTAACTATGCTGAGCAAAATGTTGCCAAGCAGCGCACGAAGAAAACTTTCATGCTGACCACAAAGTTGACTAAAACATTAAGCGAAACTTGAGATCATAAATTTACAAAAATTAAATGCAACTTAACTTTTTTAAATTAAAAATAATTACACAAACCACATTGTTAATTTGAAAGCTTTGATAGCTGTTATTTAATACAAAGCGTTAAAGCCCATCCAGGATTTTCTTGCAAAAATTTATAAAAAATGTTAGATAAGCAAACGTGATATTCAAAAACATTTAAATTAATTTGAAAGTCTTTGTTAAATATTTGAAACATATAATAATAAAGTAAGAATTCTTAAAAAAATTTGTACTTTTATAAACATAAAAAATATTATTAATACTACAAAAATCTAAATACTAATTTCAGCCAAAATCAATAGAAACCAATAATCTAAAAATTTTGCAAATACTTATAATAGTTTCACAATTTGAATATATTTTATAAATTTTTAATTCAGCACAAGTTATGCGAGAATGAAATTTAAAATTTGAAACAATTGAAAATTAACAAACACATTTAAAGTTCAACAAGTTAAAAAAAAATGCAAAGTAAGGATTTAAGCTTAGTTAATATAACTTGGAATAAGAGTATAGCAACTACTTACAAGCTATAGATAAACACAGACATGTCCATATGTGTGTGACAGCGTCCACTAGCAGCAAACGCATTGATGAAGTGGGACAAGAGTGGAGTGGGGGGTGGTCGATGGGAGAAACATCAATAAAATTGTGACTGCTTTGTGCTGGGGCTGGGACATGAAACAAAATGTCTAACTAAGAAGTATAAAAAGAAATGCGGCCACGTCAGACTAATCCTTGCGCCATCATATTACAACGCGTCGGGACGAGGCTTTGGGGCGGGTTGGGGGTGAAGCTTTCAAGAAAACTTGTGAATATTGTGTGCAAGCCGCCCACAGCCAAGCGCACATCAAATGCGCTCTCCCGCACTCGCTCTCTCTTTCTCTCTCTCTCTGTGTGTGTGTGTGTGTGTGTGTGTGTGTGTGTGTCATGGAAGCCATCAATCGTTTTGTTGAAATGTGCAATAAAAGAAAAGTCATGAAAACTTTCTGCGCTCGCAGATTTCTTGGCAAAAGGACTGGGGCTGTCGTCTGGGCGGGCTCTGGGGTTTGCCTAATGCCAGCGACAACATGGCATGGCAGCCCGACTTCTTGCATCCGCATCCGCATCCGTGCCACGTCTGTCCGTCATTTTGGCTGCAGTTGACAGCGTCTTGGCTGGCGACATTTGACGATTGACGAGAACGTCGAAGCAGCAGCAAACCAAACACCCAACCCAACCACCCACTCTAGCGTCTTGGCCAAGTTGCTGTCCGCCACCCAAAAATGTCTTGGGTCAAACTGTCGTTCGCACGTTGAATTGCGGTGCAGCAGAGACGAAGAAGAAGAAGAAGAAGAAGAAACAGGCGGTGGTGTGGCTATGTGTATTGGATTTGTGCCTGACTGGGACTGGGACTGGGACTGGGACTGCTGCTGGGTTGAAGTTTGGTTTGCTGCTGGCGTCTTAATGTCCGCAGCGCACAGTGGTGCAAAATTCATACAAAGTGTGCAACAATTTCATTAGATAAATGACATAAAATTTTAAAACCTAAACTTAGCTTGAACCACTGTGTAGACTCAACGTCGCTCTGGCTCTCACTCTCTCTCCCACTGTTGCTGTTGCAAGCGACAAGTGCAGCGTCTGCTCTTCCCTCTCTCTCTCTCTCTCTCTCAGTCTCAGTCTCAGCACTCGCTCTATCAATCCGCAGAGCACATTGAACGACAGCGTCAGGATTTTTTGCAATTTGAGAAGTTGCTACGTGACATTTCAATAATTTTTGAAAAGTTTCCTACTCAACCCGTACAAACCCCCCCTCTGCTTACTTATATATATATATATATATATAGTTTGCGCCAGCATCTTCTTTATTTTTATAGTGTATTTTTGCTCAGCGTCCTTGGACACAAAATCGTGTAGCCCATGTGGTTGGAGCTAGGGTTGGGTTTGTTAGGGAGAGCTGGCATTGATGTCTGAACCTGGCGCCGGAACTAGGAATTTTATATTCTGCAATTTTCGTGACAACGTCATTTTGTCCACGACATTCTCTTTTTCTCTACGCCGTCGTCATCATCAGTGGCCAACCAGTTAGAGCTGCACCTACCCATTCCATTTCGTACTGCTGCTTCTTTGCCGTACCCCCCTTTTCGCCTTATGTAAGAAATTTGTTGTGTGCATTAGGAACTTTGACGCTTCACTGGATAGCTGTCAGTGGGCCTGGGTTTGGGTCTGACTCTGGGTCTGGGTCTGGGAGTTTGTTCGCCTCCTTTTTGACGTTTGAATTTTGATGCTCCGACAGTTTATTCGATTGTTTTTCTCGCTTTTGCTTTGCAAAATTACGGAAGTGCAGCATTCGCTCGTCTTACTGCCTCCCTCCCCCTCCACACCCTTGACGTTGCACCTCGTGAGCAGTGCCTAGCCTCATCTGGTCACAGTCTGTCTGCTTATGTACATAAGTAGAGAAAATTGCTGGCGCAAATGGCGCTTGGGTTTGGATTCTGAGCTCTGCTTTGCCCTCTATTCCATTCCATTCTATTCTATTCTATTCGGTTCTGTGCGCCATTCTGGGCGGCCATCTTCATTAGAATTTATTTTTATTGTTTTGCGCAACTTTCAACTTTTACAACTTTATCAATATATGAATATAGATGCGAGCTTGCGCTCCATATTCGCTGTGTGGAAGCCTTTAATTATAGGATGCTGGCTGACGATGTTTACAATTTCTCTTCCTTTGAATACTAACAATTTTAAATTTATTTTTAGATCTTTCTATTCATTCAGCCAACGATTTTTCAAACCTCTGAATTAACAAATACAATTTAAACTGTTCAAGCCAAAGCTAAAAATATAAATAAATCAGCAAACAATAAAATCTTTAGCTGTAGTAAATTTTTTTATTTTTACTAAATATTACAAATTTTACGAGCTTGATCAAATTTTGAATTATATTAACATTACATTATTGGCAAAACGAGTCATTTAGATTTATTTATAATAAACAAATATCTGTATTTACTTGTTTTTGGGTTTTATCATCATCTGCGCGAATTTCTGTGGTCTTTTTGATTGACCGATCATGGACTTCATTAGTTTTGGTGCATACATAAATTCCGTTAGGGTTACTGTAGGATATAAAGATGATTAATCAGCAAGTAAATTTCTTTTAAATCATTTATACTTACAAATGAATGCAATCATTAAACCACCAACCACTGGCTTTTTATAAATATTTAAAATGATTTATTTGCACTTGACCTACCACAAATCAGCTGTCGAATTGTGATTATATAGCAGCAGCATTATAACTGATAACACACAATGTTGTGAGTTCCACTTATTCAATTTATTAGAATAAAAAGCGGACATGAATTGGCGCAGTTAAGAAATAAATATATAAATTTATATAATTATAAAAATGAATATTGAAGATCAGCAAGCTTATATAGTTGATGTGGTGAAAGTACACGTCAGATGATCTTTCAGTATCATTAATATTTTTAGTATTCAGCATTATGCGCATGCTATGACGATTTGAGTAAATTCATGTGTTCAAATAATGTTTGGCATCAACTTGCGCACACCTAATCTGTAGAATATTAAACAATGTTTAAGCAATCTATGAATAATACACATACAATATATACTCATCATATTTGGCTTGCGTTCCTAATAATCTCTCAATTGCTTTGATTTATTCATTGCTCTTGAAAAATAATCAAAGCTAAAGCCAAAGTGTAATTTTTCATATCAAGTATACGTAATCTGTGTCAAACAGCAACAATAATTAATGTTTCCAAATAAAAAAGAGCAGACAATTGT
>NC_046604.1:2663223-2753042 GCF_011750605.1 Drosophila busckii
ACAAAACTAATTTTAAAATCTTTTGTTTTGCAATGCTAATCTGAAGAAAAAAAGAATTGTACAAACTTTTTAAACACAGACGCACTAACTGCACTCAATCAAAATTTTGATTATTTTGATATGTGTAGGTGCTTCAGACAACAGACGTCTCTCTCTCTCTCTCTCTATCTATCTCGCTCTTTCGCGCTCTTTTGCTCGCTCTCTGCTCATTGATAACCAAAGCGTACGCAACACTTAGTCAAGTATTTACTTGGGCCTAGGACCCTATAATAACAACACTGCCTAGCCTCTTAGCAAGTGTGCGGGAAAATTGTTCGTTATTGTTGTTGTTGTTGTTATTGTTGCTTGCCTGATCGCAGTTTACAATTTTCAGCTGCATCTCAATCTGCTTGTCAGCGTATCCATATCCATGGGATTCGTAGAAGTTCCACTTGAGCGCCTCAAATGTAAGAGAATACAAATTTAATTGCAGCATGCAGCCAAACGAGAAGTCGAGTGAAATAAATATTAAAATGTTATAGAGAGAGACATGCTATTTTTGCAACAATAACATAACAAAATATGTTTGCTTAATATTGCTAGAAAAGGCTCATTAACCTTTTTTATGATTAAGTCACAAATCAAATTTCAAAGAGAGCAATGAACAGTGTTCAAAAGTTTGATTTATATTGTCAATAAGTAAAGTTTGTATACCAAATATATAAGCAAATATAATCACAAATAAATATATATTCTTAGAAAAATGTTGAGTAAATAAATAAAATGAGAGCTGAGCATGAGAATGTTTAATCAGATTAAATTGTATTAAACAGCTTTAGCATATATAATGTTGTATAGTTTTGTTTTTGCGCTTCTGAACTATTATTAAATAATATAAATATTTTGCACAAGTTGTCGCAACTTTATTTACCAAAGCAATGAACTTTATTTGAAAAAAAAGTTCAATAACTCGAGTGCAGTTCAGACTACAATTGAGCTATAGATAGATTTCGATACTCGAATGATCTGTCATAGTTGCTAGGGTATTGTCTAATGTCTGAACTCGTTTTGAGGCTCAGCTTCAATGTGTTTAAGCTTTGATTGATTGATTTGCTTGAAGTAATGATTTTTGATATTTGCGCCGTAGCTCTCTCTGGGTTCCCACAAATAATGACTTGGCGATATTTGCAGCAAACACGCAATTGACAAAGGCGTGAAACTTGATTGACATCAACTCGCATTGCCAAATTGCCAAGAGAGAGAGAGAGACGGAGAGAAGCAAAATGTGCGTGACTTTGGTGTCTTAACTAAACCAAATATTTTGCATGCCCAACAGACGGACAGACAGACAAACGAACGTAGAGACAGCGAGTTGGGAACTAATCAACAATGCATCGATTGCAGTTTACTGCGAAAAGACGTCAGCTGATGCTGTCCGATATCACAGAGAGCCTGCTATATGCATATATATGTATGTATATGGTACACACTACTGTGGAGCGTATCGGGCAAGAGCTCGAAGTCTAAAGTGTCGTCTCGTCTGGCGCTATATCTTTAGCATCAGTGGCCATAAATAAGCCCAGCGACGGCCAAAAGGCTACAGCTTAAGAAAGAGTCTGACATATGACTACGAGTACTGAGTTGGAACAAGTACAGTCAACATACCATATAAGCAACAGTCTATTGTATTAAGAATTTGATTTTTATAATTCTTTTGCTTCTTAAGCAACGTATTAGTGCCAAATTTGTAATTAGTTGGAGTATTATCAACTGTACAGTCAACATTCTACATAAACAACGTCTACTTGATTTTTATTATTTACCAAAGTTGCCTCAGTTTATTAGATCTCAGCTTATAAAACAAATTATTTAACTATTTATTACAACACTAATTTTTGCAAACATTGTTTCGCATTAGTTGCTTATATAGAATGCTTACTGTATTAGCTATAAGCGTCTGCTGATTAGAAATTTTGAAATTGATGCCAAACAACTAAATTTTATGAACACTAAATGCTGTATGCTGATAAAGGAATTTGTTTAATGTATTATTATTATATTTCAAGAGCTAAATAATACTTTTGCAGCATATTTATAAGCATTCAAATTGAGCAGTGAATAAATTAGATCACAAATTTAGTTTAACCTTGACAAAAGCAAAAACAAACGGTAAAAGAATTGCGCACTTACCAGGGCAAAGCAAAGACAGCAACATATGAGCGGCCAAACGCACAGACACCAAAAAAATAAAGAAAAAAAACACAAAAGCAACACAAAAAAAAAATGAAAAGAAAAATGCACTCAACACGAATATTATAATATAAACGCGTGCACCGCTGAGCGGGGGAGAGAGCGAAAAACGAAAATGAGGGAAACAAAACTAAGCGCGCCTTATCGCGTTAACGACACATGAAAAAAAAAGCAATTGAACAAAACGCGGTGAACCTGACCTAGGACTAATACATACATATATTTATGCAATATATTATTTATTTAGTAACATTTGCACTAACACCAACTCAAAAAAAAATTATCAACAAAAAATTCACAAACAGCGCGTAATTTGCGTAGACGACGATACTAATGAGCGCGACAAAGAGAGTGAGATTAAAAGAGAGTGAGAAGCATGAATGAAATTAAAACTAAGCGCGCCTTATCGCTTTATAGCGTGAGCAACGACATGACCTAACGCAACAATTTGAGTTGCCTTTTAACTACAGCTACGCATATTAATATTATATTTATTAATTAAATTAAACCATTGATGCACGCTGAACATGTGACCGACCACATTGCAGTGGCAGCCGCAATAATTTCAAATAGCGGAACTGCAAATAGTTTTGGCAAGCTGCAATTTGCCATTTTGAACACTAATACACTTACAGGCTAAAGTAGCGCGACGAACTTGACCTTGGAGCCCTAGCGCTTTAACTCAAGGTTAAATTTGACTACAACCGCGCACATTATATTATATTTATTATTGCAACTTATTATAATTATTTATATTAATTAAACACTTCCATGCCTGATTAGCGCTTGCGCTTGCTCATTTTAATTTGCCGTTAAAAAACACGCACACACAAATGCGACTGCACCCACGCACATTTATATTTAAGCATATTTATTAAATAAACAATTGCGTGCATATTCATTGATTAGCACTTGCCCTTGCACATTGCAATTTGCAATTATCACAAATAAAAAATAAAACAAAATAAATTTATGTGCAGACGAAGACGTTTACGCGCGACTAACTAACTATCGATATGAAATAAATATTTACATATGTATGTAATTGCTTTTGTATATTTTGGTATCTAATTAGCACATTTTATATCGATGTGTGCTCGACATGTCACGGTGCTTGTGCATTTTTTGTTGCTAATTTTTTTGCTGTGTGTGTGTGTTATGTGTTAGTGCTACTAAATAAATAATAATATAGCGCATAAGTATATTACAAAAATTACAGTCAGCTTTGAGCTCTTTGTCCTAGGTCATGTTCGTCGCGTATTTCGCAATTCCTCTTTTCTTATGTGCCGTCGCAATAAGGCGCGCTTAGTTGTTTTTCGTTTTTCGTTCTCTCTCCCACGCACAGTGGTGCTCGCGTTTATATTCTAATTTTCGTTTGTGTGTAGTGCATTGATTTCGTGAAGCTGTGATTTTGTGAGTGTGTGCAGCCGTGTGTGTGTTTGTGTTTATGCGCGCGAGTTGATCTTATAATTTATAAGTGTTTGCTGATCTTATAATTTGCAAGTGCCGTATGCTGATTATTTGCTGACATTTCACCTAACGCTAGCGCATGCTGCTCTCTCGCTCTCAACAAGTAAGTTGCGCTGCTCGCTCACGCTCAGCTTGTGTCTTATAATTTATAAGTGTTTGCTTAACTTATAATTTACAAGTGTTTAAGCTTATGTCAGCCTAACGTTGCTTTTGTCAGGCTTGAGTATTTGTTATTTAATGACGGCAGGCATTTTGAATTATTGAATAAACTTTTAGTACATATAATGCATATAATGTAGCCTTAATTAGGCCCTCAACTGAGGGCCAAAAGAAGTACTTAGCTTTCGCTGTGAACGGACGTATTTTTTGTTACTCTCATTTAATTGATTGATCTGTGCGTTTTAGTGTATTTAAACTAGCTTATTAGTAGTGATATTCACGGTGAAAGAGTGCATATTAAGATTGGTAAAAGTATTCTATTGCTTAGTTGTTTCAGTGGCATAAATAAACTAACAATTGTTTTCGCGGTTTTATTGCTGTGTTGTTTTTGTTGGTTTGAGCATCTCTTGTATACGCTCCCTCCAGCTTACTCTCTGTTTCTTGTGCTTTCTATTTTTAGAACGGTGCTTGCAATAGTGTGTGTTTTGTTGTTGCATTTTTCGTAATTGCGCTCACACAAAACTAACTAACGCTCTCATTTAACGTACTTCTCTTAGTTGTGCGCTCTTAGTCGTTGCATTAGCTGTTAATATTTTTATTACTTACATACCCTTTCGTAGAGCATATACATTTGGTTAAAATGTTCGCTGCATTAAAAATTGCAAATGCCAAAGCGATGCAACTGCTGAGTGCATCGGATGCTGGCTGTGCGATAAATTTATATCATGTGAAGTGTGGCAAGGCTTCACGATAAGTTAAAGATTCCATATGAACAATACCGGCTAAAATGGTCATGTAATCTTGTCGTGAGCTGAGGCCTGACTTCCTAGGATTTAAATGCGAACATACTAAGCTAAGTTTATGCTCTCGAAAGATTTTAATAAACTCAATGATAGTTTATAAGTATGAGACTCCAGTTTAAAGCGTCTTTAAAGTTTTAGAACGAATCCAGATTGGCACCAGCAGTAACACCTACCAAAAACTCATGATGTAACATTGTAAACTGTCCAGTATCACCTGTTACTGCAGTTGCCCAGTATTGGTTATAAATGACTGGAGCGCTGTCCGTCTCTAAATGTTTAAAAAGAGTGTTAGATCGCCTGGTGATAGTTTCCATACTCCGCGCCCTGCTCCTAAGCCCTTATTAGCTGTTCCTTTACGGAAACAAGTTTTTGTTTCTAGGCTTCACCCGGATACTTTGGCTGAAGATGTAATTGCTTACATTCAATCAAAGATTCCTAACTCTATAATCACTGTAGAATATAAAAATTTAAATTTTAAATATTCTAGAGAGATATCTCCATTTAAATTGAATGTGCCACCAGAATTATTCGGATCTACCGAATTGAACTTGTAATAACTTGCTTGTTAAAGAATTTACATTTAAAACTAAAAGCAGACCAACTGTGTCGCTGCCAAAATTAAATTTTTCTACAGTGAAACCTACTAAACCTACTAATGATGCAAAAAACTAACTTCTTCATTTGTTTTAGCGTATCAAAAGTGTTAGAGGCATTAAGTCAAAAATTAGCAAACTAAATATAGATAGTAACTCTTTGATCAAATGTTCTTGCCTTCATCTGAAACCTGGTTAAAGCGCTGAAATTTCTAGTTCAAGCAATTTTCACAATAAATATACCATATAGATGTGACCCGTCTTGTCACGGGTGGTGTGGCGTATTGATGATTGCCGTTGAATCCGACTTTTATCGGAATTAAATTTGTTCTTTATCTTCCAATAGTTGGAATTTGTTGCAGTTCAAAGTGACTGTTTGTCAAATTTTCTTCTATATAACCTGCTCCGCTCCTATATTCCACCTCAATCGGATGTTACAATTTATAGATTGAACACCTATCTAATTATATCAATTAATATCCTCTAGCTATCTGAAAAGGATATTTAGTGTATAGGAAGACTTTTAATTACAGAAAAATCCTTGGTCCACTATGGATAACTTGTTAGTTCCTACTAGCTCCAACTGAGTTTGTAAATAACTTACTTGATCTTTCACTTAATGAAATAAATAACGTTCTAATTGGTACCAACCGATTTCTTGATCTTATATTTGTTATCGGATCATCAGCTGCGCAGTTTAGCAGAATAATCCGATTGTGCTTCCGAAGCTGTATTTCACCCACTTTAGTAATTACTTTATAGAGCTACCGCTCTTGCCGTAACGTGCAGCCTACAGCAGGCCTAAAGCCTCGTTGTTTAGGAAGGCTGACTTTAATAAATTAAATTAATCTATTATAAATAATGACGGTCTAACTTTTTTGCCAGCAATAACTTAAAAATTGCTTTGTCTCTTTTTTATAGCGTTAAATAGCTTTTTTGAACTATCTCGTTCTCGTAACAACCCTGGTAGGTCTAAAATAGCCTTTAATGTATTACTAGCGAGTTAGCGGGCGTAATAAAATATAAAATCGCGTTTCTTTTAAAAAGATCACAAACGTACAGACAATAGTATTGATTTTTGGCGCTATTCTACTGCAAGTCCAATTTTAATAACTGTTAAATTCTCAACTTTAGCAACAATTATTAGTCGTGTCGGCTAGTTTGATTCAGATCGCTAAACAGTTTAATAATTTTTTAAATTTCTAAACGTAAATCGTCTTCAATACCTAACTATGTTTCTTATGAAAATACTATTGCAAATGATGATCAGGCATCAGCCGATCTATTTGCAGACTTTTTTCAAACAACCTATTCAGTCACTAACAACTTTTCAGACACACACTACCCTTATAACATCAACAAATCTAATTTTGTTGCGGAGCCTGTGATTAACGAAGACTCAATATTGCGTGAACTAAATTTATTGAAACCTACGTTCTCTCCAGGACCAGATGGTGTACCAGGATGCGTACTTAAATATTGCGCTGGTTCACTAATAATTTAATTTTACATTTAATAATATTCCCTGTCCGTTAAATGTTCCTATTTGCCTCCAATCTGGAAGATCTTTTATTATTCCGTTACATACAAATGGCCCTAGAAGTTATGTCAATAACTATAGGGGTATATCAAAATTGGCTACGCCTAAACTTTTTGAAAAACTTCTTACTTCTCATAATGCATTTCACAGCTCAATTGTTTCAACCTACAACATGTGTTTTGGTGAAACATAAATTATACACCACCATCTAATTGAGTTTCGTCAATGGTATTCAAAGGTTTTCACAACAAAATGCAGACTGATGTATTTATACTGACTTTAGTAAAGCATTTGACTCTGTTAATCACCGTCTTCTAGTGAATAAATTAAGCTTGATTGGACTTCCAAACAATTTTCTGAAATGGATTTCCAATTACTTAACTAACAGAACTCAGAGGGTGATTTTCCAAGTCGGCTGTTCGAAGCCATATTCGTATAACGTCTGTGTCCCCTCAAGGTAGGTCATTCTTGGTCCTTTGCTCTTTAACCTATTTATTAACGATCTTCCCTCATTATGCATTCCAATATTTTGATGTATGCTGATGATGTGAAGCTGTGTCTATCATTTAGAGACATGTCATGATGGCAGTACTTATTGCAAGACCGTGATCTTGATCTTTTTTAATTGGTGAAACAATAATTTATTAAAACTTATTGCTCTAAAAATGTAAAAGTTAATGGTCATTCCTATAGACACTGCGCCTCACATCGTCCAACTACTACATGGATAATTTGCCTCTCAAAGATATCGGAGGTTAATTGACATGGGTATTCTCCTGATAGTAAGCTGAAGTTTGACAACATGTTTCCTTAACTGTCAGTAAGGCAATTCAAAGTTCTCGGCTTTACCAAACGATGGGCTAAAGAATTTAATGACCCTTACACAACTAACTACTTATATATGCTCTGTTCGACGATTCTGAATTATGGATCTTGTATTTTTGTCCTCCACAATACTCGAACACCAATTGTATTGAAAATCTGTTCAATAAAAAGTCAATTTGTATATTTGCTTTAACGTGGCTTTAACTGGGTTCCAGGTGTTGATCTACCATCTTACTCAGTAGACTACTTTAATTAATCTTCCATCTTTAACTAATCGACGAATCATGCTCGGTGTCATGTTCATGATTAAATTAATTAAAGGGGAAATTGATTCTTCATATTTGTTGGGTCAACTTAATTTCTCGGTTCCTGTTAGGTATACTCGAAATTTTGTTCCCTTAACTCTTAACTTTTGCACAACTAACTATTTACTGCATGAGCCTCTTCGAGTTCTCTGTGCTGATTATAATAAACTTTATTGTGTTATTAACACAGAGACCTCAGAGTTTATTACTAAAGCGATGCATCTTAACTTACTTAAATATTAAACAATTAACTTTAATCCAGATCTGATTGGTTTTTTCTGGTTTTCCCCAATCCTTGCAACAAAATGTTGGGGTCTGTTTAACACTTAACTTATAATTTACAAGTGTTTAAGCTTATGTCAGCCTAACGTTGCTTTTGTCAGGCTTGAGTATTTGTTATTTAATGACGGCAGGCATTTTGAATTATTGAATAAACTTTTAGTACATATAATGCATATAATGTAGCCTTAATTAGGCCCTCAACTGTGCTCAGCAGTAAATCAACGATTGCATTTAATTAGAAAATTAAAAGTGCAGCAGCGTCAAGCTGACTCCACAACTGTCCGCCTGATTGCATGATAAGTAAGCAGAGGCTTGGCGATTCAGGCGCTCAGTACAGTTGCAACGTTGCATGCAACGCTTGTATAAAGTACAGACAGACAGACAGACAGACAGACAGACAGTTGGTGCCACAGTTGGTAGCATTTGTTGCCATGTCTGTTTGCCACAGCATGCGCCTTTAGCTCTACCTCTCTCTCTCTCTCTCTCCCTGTGCCTCTCAAGCGCGAGTCGATATCGTGGCATGGCGATCGAAAATGGATTTGTATCAATATCGACTCTATAACATGATTCCAATAAATTAATATGCATACAAGTCGCTCTCTCTGTCTCTCTTCGAACACTGAACGACGCCTGTCGCTGTCTGCTGTTTGCTTTAGCAGATGCTCGATACCCCAAGATCTCGATCAAAACAGAGGAAAACACACGATGATGCATGTGCAGCGTCTCTGAGTTGTGATCGTGTTAATGTAAATAATTGCCAGCGCTCCAAGTCTGCACAGACAGAGAGAAACAGAAAACTGTCGAGCGTCCAAGTAACATTGGCAGTTGTAATTAAAATCTTGGCTGCATTTTTCGCTTACTCCGTTTAAATTGTGCAATTGTCCAGCCTCTGATCTGGCTCTTAGCCCAGTCAGCGAGATGCGTCTTGACTGATATGAGCTTTGGGCCCAATACAGGCGACAGCACGCAAGGCTGTTGCAGATGGTAGCGGTCTTATAGTTGAGCATATGGTAAAATATCTACTACGATTTGCTGACAAAATAAGTTTAACAAAATCAACAGAAAGTAAGCTGAAATAAATCTTAAATTATAGCCAATGAAATATAAAATAATTAGTAAAAATTAACAACTCAGTCGAGTCGAGCTTAGGCTCGAATAAATAGTGAAATGAAAGTAGATTCGAAAAACTAAAGCATTCGTAATAATTAACGGCTTTCCCCCAAAAAATAGTGAAACAAGCAATAGATAAGGCCTAAATTAAATTCAGAAATTAAACTGAAATTATTGCAAATTATTTTCATATAAGGTATCAAATAATTAGCACTAATGTGATATTGCACTTAAATAAAATGTTTAAAAAATACATAAATAATTACAAATTAAGTTAGGACTCCACAGGAATGAATTTAAAATAAAATAAATAATTTTTCAATTTCGCTATAAAAATAACGCCATGAAAAATAAGATAATTAGATAGGGCAAAATAAGTTCAGAATATAATCTAAATTAAAATATTTCAGCTTAAAATAATCTAAAATTATTTACTAAAATAATTAACCAATAATAAAGCAAACAAATACAGCTCAAGAACTAAAATAAATAGATAAAGCCACAAAGATTTTTAATAAAATGTTAAGCGTGTTATTTCTGGCTATTTTGCAAGCATTTTTTAAGAGAAGCAATTAAAGATTCTCTTAAATTGGCTTTTACATTCGATTCATTCACATTCTATTTATTTTCATTTTCTATACCACATTTGAATTGTTTTCATGCGCTTGACTTTCTTCTGCAACTGGAGAATGCCATACATGAGAGCCTCGGCTGTGGGTGGACAACCGGGAACATAGATATCGACTGGTATTATGCGATCACAGCCGCGCACCACCGAATAGGAGTAGTGATAGTAGCCGCCGCCATTGGCACAACTGCCCATCGAGATGACCCAACGTGGCTCCGGCATTTGGTCATAGACCTTGCGCAGAGCTGGGGCCATTTTGTTGGTCAGTGTGCCGGCGACAATGATGCAGTCCGTTTGACGTGGCGAGGCACGAAAGACGACGCCATAGCGATCCATGTCGTAGCGTGGCGCAGCAATGTGCATCATTTCCACCGCACAACAGGCCAGGCCAAAAGTCATGGGCCACACCGAACCCTTTCGTCCCCAGTTGAGCACATCGTCCAAGCGGGCACAGGTCCATTCAGCCCAAGAATTCTGCTTTCTGCCAAACGGTGAATATCCCTTCTTGGCCGGACCCTTCTCCATGTACGGCATGCACTTCTGCTGGCGCATCCAGCTCTGATTAATCAGCGGCATTAGCTTTGCGCTAACTCTAGCAATTTGTACTTTGCCCAATGCCTGCATATTGAGTGACTAAAAATAAATATTTAAAACAATTGTTTTAGCTTAATTTTATTTTGTAACTTGCTTTGTTTAGCTTTAGCGTCAAGTGCTTGAGTAAGTTGTCAAGTCAAACTATTGTTGTTATAGAACACTGTTTTTCAATCGATAACTTTACAACGATTAATTTGTCTAGGAAATCTTCCTTTGAATTGCAATTGAATTTAGTTCAACGATTATTAATTTTAATGTTTATTTCCAACAATAATTTCTTGCATTTCATTTAATAAACTTATGCACTATGGGCAAAATGTCTAAAATTTTGGGAAAAAGTCTAGCTAGAGCGCTAAATAAAGGCTAAATCCACTTTCATTAGCTTTAATTTTAATCTAATTTAACAACAATCAAAGCCTTATTGTCTTATATTTAAAACAAAAACAATGAGGCAACTTCAAATATTTGTTTAAAAAATGTTTGCATACTCTAAAAAAAATACTAACATTTTTTTTAAATTTTTTGCCTATTTAGTGTGATAGTATTTTAAAGAATTTTATAAAAAAAATTCTCTTTAGTATTAAAATAAAAACAAAATTTGTATTTATTAAGTAGCAACAACAAAAATAAACAAATATTGCTGAGTGTATAAATAAATAAATATTAATACTAGCACATTTCATTATTAAAGCAAATTAAGTAGCTTGCTATAAAATATTTAAAAATATATTTTAATTTTTAATATTTTTCTTTTTTATTTTTCAGGCAATGTTTGCTATTTGGGTAAGCTTTGAATTTTGTTTTTATATATAATAGATTTATGAGCTTTATATATTTTTTGCTTTGCCGCCAACAAATTGCCAAGTAAAACTTTTGCCTGCTTAAGTTTTATTTAATATTTTGATGTTACTTTTTTTTTTTTGGCAATTTGTTGTGGCTTTTGTCTGGGGAGTTGTCTTCAATCATTCCGTACGCGTCATGTCGCACTAATGGTGGCAATTAATTGCGGCATGTTGGCAACTTTCTATATGCGCCAAAAATTGATTAAAAGTCGTACCGAAATGGGCGTGGCACACAAACAATTTGGTCTACAAAATGATTGCATCAAAGGAGCAAAGCAAGGAGAGTGAGGGGAGGGTATTGAGGCATAGAATGACAGCGACAGCGACAACGACAACGACACATTGATGTCTGAGTTGCGCAGCAGCGAGCTCAACCTGGCTAAGCATGCTGGGCATGTCAACAAGCTGGGATGCAAAAGTTGCAGCCAACAAGTCAACACGCGCTGACAGCAACATGAGCGCAACAGCAGCAGCAGCAGCAACAGCAACAACAGCAACGATCGTCGATATGCCTAGTGAGCTCAATGATTGGGATTGAGATCGGCATCTCCAGCAGCAGCAGCAGACCCAACAGCCCCATTGGGTTTTTGGGCTTGGAGCTCATCTTCATCTCTGCTCGCACGCACTCTATATATATGTGTGTGTGTGTGTGTGTTTTGTTTTTTGTCGCAAATCGCCAGATTGCGATCTCATTAAAGCGAATTATTTGTGTTGCTGCTTATGTAGCCCAAGCTATTGCGCTCTCTTTCGCACACTGAGCTCAGTAACAGGAGCAAGCTGCTGCTGCTGCTGCTGCATTCGTGATTGTTATCGCAGCAGCAGCAGCAGCAACAATGTTGTTGTTGTTGTTGCTGCTCTGACTCTGCGATTTGCCAATCGTTTAGGCTGCTGTTGTTGTTGTTGTTGTTGCTGCGCATAAAATGTGCGATTAACGCTCTGGCATTGCCCATAATTTATGCTATGTTCGTTGTCAATAAGTTTTAGGGTTGTCACCATTCGCTTGTGTCACACGATCGGTGGCCAAACTCAAATTTATGCCCAACGCTTAAACCTTTGACTAGCAACAGCAGCAACAATAAAAACAACAACAACAACTGCCAACTGCGACATTCTGCGCTTAGTTTACGCTTTGTTCTGCTTCTGATATTTATTAAGATTTTATTTTGAAGTTAACTGCAGACATGTCTATGAACTGCTGGCAATCTGATAGATTCGCAATCTATAATGCTTAATCTCATATATATTAACAGATTTATTTATTCATTCATTGTAGCTACGACAATTTGAGTTTTATAAAAATAAATAATTCTACGCTGTAGAATATATTCAGTTCCAAATACAACTGAATATTCATAAATATTACAAAGATTGTAGCATGATTATTTTTAAATGTAAATATTTATATAATTAATGCAATTATTATATATAAAAACGTATTTTATTCATTATACGTTGTATCAGTTTTTTGAATAAGTTTGATAAAAAAAAATCTGTTAAATTTCAATTACAATTTTTAGCCAATTAATTTTCAGAAAAAGTGTCTATTACTATATAATCCGAATTGTAATATATTCATTAAAATCATCAGCTTATTTATTTATTTCTCTATATTTTTCAATTATACAAAAACTTCTCATTTATTTGCAATCATAATAAGCCACTAGCAAGATTTTCAATAAATTATCGTTTTTATTTATGTATGTATAGCTTTATTTATTTTAAGCAATGCGGAATTTTTTTATCTGTTATCATAATAATACATTTGCAATATTTTTATTAGATAATTGGAAATATTTCTATACAAGAAGTCATATAATTTTATTTAATTATTGATTTATTTATCTTAAATAATGCCGAATTGTTTTTAAATTATTTTTAATCGCCGCATTATTTTTTATTAAATAATTGGAAATATTTCTTTAAACTACTCAGATTATTTTATTGTTTTTTGTTTTAATTATCTCAAATAATGCAGATTTATTTATCAAGCCAAATCTAATATAATTGTAGTTAAATTTTAACTAAAAACATTTAAAATAAAACTAACTAACAAGCAATAAGTAATTAAGTTAATTCCTTCGAAGTTAACAATGTTGTATTATATTTTCTTTAATAGCATAATATAGCATTCTATAATTTCAAAATGAATGCCACACTTTGGAGAAGCCATGACAGCTTGAGCAAAGTGTGTTTGTTGGCTGGTTAGAACATCAAAAGTAAGCAATTTATTTAGCAAATTTAAGTCAACGCTGCTGACATTATTCATCAACACTCTCGACTGCGCTACGGCAAAGGCAAAGGTTGAGCTATTAGAGGAGCTGAGGCACTACTTATTGCTGCCTGTCATGTCAGGCCAGAGACCACAATAGATGGTAATGGTGAATGGTGAATGGTCAACGGGGCAGGAGTGGGCAGTTGGGAGTTGGGAAGCTGCAAGTTGTGCTCTGGCTGTGGCTGTGGCTCTTGCTCTTGTCCCACGAGTCTAATCAGTTGTATAATTTGAAGGCGAGTGATAGCCAAACATCAGAGCAGGTGACTGTTTTCTTTTTTGTGTTGCACAGTTATTTATTGTGGCAACCCTTTTGGTCATTTGTACGCTGGCCGGACATTTGGTAAATGAATGTGCAGTGATTTGGCTTTGGCACGAAAAATGAATGAATTAGTTCCTTGGAGAATTTTACACTAGACTACACACTACAGCGGCTTTATTTTTACTTTTTTTTTTGCCTTATTGTTCATAAATTAAAGCGTACGCAATGCGAGTTGCGTTTAAATATTTATTTAAATTTGAAATTGAAATATCGCATTGAGTGCGCGTTGAAAGATTTATGCGTTTGCATCAAACTGTGAGATAAATTGCCATTGAATAAGAAAAATACTGGAAATGTTTACAGTGCCGAATTTCTCGCTTTTTTAATTGCCCCCCGCCCCCGAACGGGGCTGCGAAGCCGTAGACATTGCCGTAAATGGTTCTATGCCGTGCTTGTGCACGTGGCCACATAAAAATACAAAAAAAGAGAATAAAATGCAAAACCTGTTGCTTTGTTGCTTGTTGCATGCCACATGTGGCACGTTGTGCGCATGCGTGCCTCGGCTAGTTTTCTATTAATTACACTGATTTATGTGCTCATTGTCCATTGTTGTTGGCGCTCACTGTCCAGAGCAGCAGTTGTCTCCCTCACTTTATGAAGCCACAAAGAAATTTTTGGCAATTGCATTGCCAACTGTTTTTTTTTTTTTGGGCCCACAAGCATTGTTAACTAGAAAGAAAGTTGATTGTGGGCCTCTTAACTAGATGCATAGATATATAAGGAGTGAGATACTTTACGTATGCCTTCGACAATTTGTTGAGCAATTCAAAAGCTACAGTGGGCATTGCAAATTACTTACAAACTATTTGTTAATACAAATGAATGAATTTTTTATCTTTTACATTTTTGATTCGCATTTATATTTAATTCACTTTGCCTATTCTCTTTGAATTTATAGCAAAATATTTACAAAACAATTTTAATAATTATTCCAAAGCCACTAAATTATATAAATGTAAGTTATTTTATTTTATTAATTTATTTTTGTTTTATATAAAATTTTGTTGGTATTTTAGCTTATAAACAGAATATCTTACAAACAATAATTTAAAAAAATTAGTAGCAGCTCAACATTTTAAGAACTAATTAATTTATTAATACAACTTTTTGGTTTATATATTATTTTGGTTTGATTTATATATTAGTTTTTTTTATTTAATTTAATTTTATTTATTTGTTACTAATTTTTTTTCGCTTAAATTTAAAGACAATTCAAAATTAGTACAAAATCAAGCAATTTAAAATTATAGCATATTATATTATTTTATTATTTTTATAAAATTTATATAATATAAATTGAAAGTAAACATTATTTAAAATTATAGATTATATAAATTTATATAATATAATAATATTATTATAAAAAATATAAAGCATAAAATATTTTAAATCAAATTTTCAAAAAAACTGAGAATAAAATAATTATGCTCAAGTAATGTTTTATGCCTTACAAAAAATATCAGAAAAAACTTAAAAAAAAAACTAAAAATATATAAAAACTAGTTGCGCTTTATTTATTTATTCTCTCTTCGTTTTACGACAAATGTTTGTTCCCCAAACATTTGCTACTCAATAAGTAAATCTTCAACTCTTTATAAACACATACTTAGGTAGAAGCAACTGCAATTAATTCCCACTGCGTTTAAACTATACTAAATTTTCTTAAATTGCGGCAAACAATTTGAAATTGTTTTTGTTTATTTTCGTGTTGTGGCAAGTGGCAAGTGGCAAATGATGATGCACTGTTGTCGTTGGCAACGCCGTTTTGACGGATTGTAAACCCATCGACAGGCACATTACGCAGCTGGACAATTGAAATTGAAAGTGGGGAGCGGGGGCAGCAATTTACAAATATATCGACAAGAGATAAAGAGCGATTTATTTATAGAAATTGTAACTCAGTTCGCACTCACACTACTCAACATAAAAATTATTATTTATATGCGTTAATGCGTTAATTCTGTTTGCCTGGGCATGGCCATTAAAGCAGTTGGACTCATAAATTGGCATAGTCCATGGTCCACACTCATCAGCAGCAGCAGCAGCAACATCCACATCAGCAACATCCACAACATCAACATCAGCGTTTGTCTGCTGTCTTCTGCTCAGCGGCTGATGGAATCCATGAGATACAACATCGCAACGCTGAGATATTCCATGCACCATGCACGGGCCGGGCCTGCCGACAAGTTTGCAAAAAAGCAAAAAAAAAATATAAAATTTATTTCTGTTGTTTTATTTATGTTTACAAACTGATTTATTCACGGGGCTGCGCGCTCGTTTGCCTCAAATTTATTTTGACAGACATGCATATCGCAAGGATTGTGTATCTGTATCTGTGTATCTGTATCTGCATGCGTGTATCTTTAGCTATATCTATTTCGCATCGCATCGCAAGACTACATCCGCTTCAAATCTGTTTTGGCATTTTACTGCACTAAGTAATCAAATAGACAGAAAAAAATAAATGCCAATGGGGCAAACTCACTTGCAAGCAGAATTTACAGCTCTAAGGGCTATTAACTTGTAAATAGACTAAGCACTGCAATTAACTAGCTTGTAAATAATTTGCGATTATAAAAAAACCAAAAGCTAAAATATAATACAAAATTATTTGGCTACAAATTTATAGCAAAATACATTATTAATTTATTTTCAATGCTGCCAATGCTACTTTAGAGTTTTATAAATTTAGTTAAACTTTTTTATATTTCTTAATGCATTTTTTTTTTTAATTTTTATTTGGGTTTATCTTTTTATACACTTTGACATTTTTGTAAAAATATTTAAAATAAAATAAGAAAATAATTAAAAAAAATCTGGTTAAATTCTGGTTGTGAATATGTTACATAAATTAAACAATTTTTTAAAACATTTGGTTATTAAAATCATTAAATAACTTAAAGAAAAAAAATAACTTGTAGTTTAATCATTATTATACCTGTTATAAGTATACATAATTTAATTAGTAATGATTACAAAGTCAAACTAATTTGAATATTTTATATCTATGTTGATTACTAATTATTTTTTATTTAATTCTTTCAAAACCAAATTATAGACGGCACTGGCAGATTTTATTGTTTGGATCATTAGGTGCTACAATTTATAAAAATTTCAATTAGAAGTTGATTTTGAATTGGTTTGAGATCGTTTTAAATTTCTGTAGCTATTAAGTTTATTTAATATTTGTGTTGCTTCTTAATTTTATTAAAAGATACAATTTTTTTAGTAGCAGTCACTAAAGCTGAAACTGGACGCCACTTACTCAAATATTTTTGCTCTTATAGCAATAATTTTTTTTTATATTTTTTGGCAAATTTTAGACATTGCAAGCGCTGCCAGCCAATGAGCATAAACTGCAGTCCAGCGATCATTTTGAAACCTGCTTGGCCGCTTTGCCAGCAGCAGCAGCAACAGCAGCAACAGCAGCAACAAGAGAAAATGTAACAATGGTAGCGCAACGATCAAACTTACAGCCTGGCCATGTATCAATGTCAGCTTTGAGGCAAAAAAACGAGCCAGCCAACTAGCAGAGCAGGCGGAGCAACAAGTAGCGCGTTCCGGCTAGCCAAGTGGCCATTGTCTGTGCATCAATTGGGAAGCAAAGAGCGTTGTTTAGCCATGCCCAGATGTCCCAGATGTCAACTTGGCTAAGATCGACGGTTACAGCACGGTAGCTGCTCCACCATTGGTGTAGAGAGAGAGAGAGAGAAAGAGAGAGACACACTGCCATTGTTTATGCCAATAATCCAATGGACTCGCCTTCGCAGCTGTCACAGACTCATGCACAGTTTGGTTGTCTTCGTCGTCATCGTGGCTGTCAAACTGTAATCGCAAACCAAGCAATAACACTCCATAAGAAATAATAAACAAATCACAGCAGCTGAGGCGTTGATTTTCAGCCAAACATTTGCATAAACACACACACACACACACACACAAACGCCCGCACACGAGGCGTTATTGATTCGATCGCAAGTCATGTCCAAATTCAATACGCAAGCGAGAGACCCAACAGCGCGCTGTCAAGACACTTGATTTGAGTTTTCATAATTGCATTGCTATGCGATCTAAATAAAGAGAGTAAAACCGTGAAGAGAGCAGCGCACAGCAGAGTGCACAAATATAGAAACAAAGTATAGAAGAGTGAAGCATTCGCAATTATAAGCAGCGTTTCTATTTTGCCGTAGCGCGCTGTATGCGAAACGCAAGAACGAGAGAGACAAGAAGAGAGCAAGAGCTCCCCACTAGAGTAATTTAACGACGCGCTGCTTAGGCTCTGCTCGCGCCTGTTGATTGCTTGAGTGCATATGAGAGCAGAGCAGCTGCTGCTCTGCTGGCTGTGCCGTTGCTGTTCCCGTTGCCGTTACCGTTGCTTATTTAAGTTGGAGCAAACTGTCAAAGATATCTCAGCTTGCTTTCGATCGTCTCGTCTGTTGTTGTTGTGTTTGCTCTTTCGCTTGCGTGCAGATTGTGAGATTGATGATTTGTTTATTTTGATATAGGAAATCTCTTCACACCAGTCGCGAGTAAAGCATTCTCTGCTTCTTCTTCTCCTTTTTTTTTGCCAAGTCTCACTATTTAGAGCAGCTGCCAGCCACCCCAGTGTGAAAGTGCGCAGGCTTTTATTGTATAATTTATGAATTATCTTTTATTTTATTTATTTTTAACATATTTGTGCGTAGCTGCTGGCATTTTGATTTATAATTGCAATTAAATTGATCATGCTTCAGCCAAAACAACATTGAAATTCGTTAGATCAAATGTATAATGAAATGAAAATAATACGAGCAAATATGCGTAATAGAACTTTAGCTTTATATTTATTGTTACTTATTGTTAGACTAAAGAAAATTGAAATTGAAAAAAAAAATAATAAAAAATTAGGCAGGCAATATTATTTTATATACAATCCCAACCAAATCGGTAATATGCAGCGAGAATTTGAAAAATTTGATGTCTTGATGTCTAAATCGAAATTTAAAAAAATTGGTTCCATTTCCAGTAGTATCTCCCCATCCCAGAGCAATTCTATAAATAGCAACAAAACAAGTTTTAAAACAAAAAAATTAATTGAACATCTCACAATCAACTGCTGAATTATTTTTCGCATATAGCAGTAAAAATTTAAATAAAATATTCATATTGAATTTAGAAAATGAACTTTTCAAGAGCAAGCTATAAAAACTGAAACAAATATTAAAGGCCCATTGGCAAAAACGATTTATACAAATATTATGCATAAATATTTTTAATTAACATTATGTTGTGTTATATATAATAATAAAAGAAAATAGAATTCAAATTTATTGTGTGCTGAATAAAATTAATATATAGTTAAAAATAAGTGTATTGAAACTTCATTATAGCTTATAACTTGTAGCCATTATTTGTTTATATTATTATTTTATTAGCAGGCTTTTTATAAACATTTTTAGCTTCAATGATGTTGCCTAAACATTTTGATTGATGTTCGCAATTGAATTTGGAATTTTTATAACAATGAAATGTTCAAAATTTAGCATAGCTTGCAATTCTACTCAATTTAGCAATTGCTATTTGTACTTAATTCGCTTTAGACGTTGGCCAAAATCCAAGAGGGCGTCTCTGCTTTGACCAGGCTGCATGATAACTGCCTGGGACACATTGCTTATGCCTGCCGCTGACACTGACGCCTTCTGTTCCGCGCTCGCTGCTGCTGCAGTGTGTCCAATTCAGTTGCCATCGCCAGTGGCGCTGTTATCAGTGGAATTTTAAAGCGCATCTTGGCCACGAAAAAAAAAGAAAGGAATGAAAAAACGTTGAAACGACATTGGACATGGGCAATTCATCGTTTTGCCGTCTTTTGGGGCTGGCTAATTCGCTGGCAGTTTCTTTTCTCTTAGCCCCAAAATGCGTTGTCTTTGCTAAGCTACGCTTTTCGCTTTATATTCGTCCACACACCTTCTGCTGCTGCCATTCGGAGCGAGTGTGTGTGGGGGTGTCTGCTAAGAAATGAAATTCTTGATATCTTTTGTTTGTTGTCACTGCCGACTGTCCCAACGCATCTTTGTCCTGCCAGCGCTATGTCTCTAATTAAAAAAAACCAAAAAAAAAAAGAGAACGTAAAAAAAAAATTAAGGCTGCCAAGTGACCGCACTAATTAGCCTCAACCGCAAGCCACATTTGGTATGCGGCCAGCCCGAGCAGCTTGGCATGCTTTTGATTTGTAAAAGATTTGCGCTGCCCTCAGCTGAGGAGCTGGAAGTAGCATTGGCTTCTTGTGCGGAGTAAGCCGTAAAAGCGCTGCTATTGCATTCGTATAATTACAGCAGCCACTGTACCCAGAGAGCTATTTGTGAAAACAATTCGGTAAACATGTCACATGCAACCGAATCAATTTTCACATCAATTCGCTCGGCATTGTGTGAAATGAAATGACAACTAACACACACACACACACGCATACACACACACACACGCACAGTCATGTACTAAAGGAAAACTCCAAATGTTGTCTCTGGCAGCTCCAAGTACACAGGACTACGAGGATAGCATTTAAAAACTAACCGCAGCAGCTTCCTTGCCTTGGCTTTTTGGACAATCGCCATCAAAAGTCTCCAAAAATAAACGACAGCAAATAAAACTGAAATTCTTACGAGTCAGTGGCGTCGCTAGTGGGGGTTAATCATATTATTATTTTCTTTATTATTTCTTTTTTATTATTTATTTTTATTATTAATGTATTCAAATTAATATTTTTAATATTTGACTTATTATTATTATGTTTTTAATTTATTTTCTTAATAGACTGTGTTTTAATAAATTATTTTATTCTACCATTTTACTAAGACTTTTTAAAAAATAAATGCTGGAATTCAAAACCAATAAATATTTTTTATCAGTTTATTTTTTATTAGCTAGCTTATTTTTTAATTTAATTTTTTATTTCTAAAATACTTTATTTTATTTATTTAGACATATTATTTCATATATTATAAGAATTTTCAGTGCTTCTCATGCTTCAAAGTTTGTAGATTAATATAAAAATAAATGTTGGAACTTGAATTTTAATTTTTTTAAACATTTTTTTTAATATTTATTTATGTTTTTTAAATCTTATGCAGCGATGCTTTAGCTCTTAAATGTGTAGATTGCTTTTAAATTAGAATTTGTAATTTAAAATTAATTGTTTTTATTTTGTAAGCGTTAATATGTTTATCATTTTTTTTTTAATTTTATCTTATAATACATTTTTATATACATTTTTTATTGTTATAAATTCGATCTTTATTTATTTTTATGTTTTTCTAAACATATTAAAAATATGCAGCGATTTTTTAGCTTTTAATTGTTTTTGTTTGGGACTGACCCCTTTTTATTCGCGCTACACTTTGTGGCTACAACTCAAACAAGGACAACAAGTGCAGTTGCCATTGCTGTTTGCTGTCGTTGCTGCTGCTGCTGCTGCTGCTGCTGCTGGTGCTGCTGATGATGCAAGGATGACGCTGATGTCTTGAGTTGGCATTTGGGGTATTGGCCGGTCCAGAGAGCGCGCGACTCCAGCTGCTTGTCGTGTGTAATTAAAAGCAAAAGCACTAAACATGTGTGTGCAGCAAAGCAAAGGAAAGCAAAGCGGAGAGAGCAAAGCAACTGCAGAAATTGCGCAGACACTTGAGGACAATTTTTATGTTGTTTGTAAAAAGGCGAATGGGTGGGCAGTGGGTGGTTGGTTGGCTGGTTGGTTGGTGATTACAACATTTTAATCAATGGAAAACTCAAAGCAAGACGAATAAGTTTTTAACGGTTTTGCGCTGTGTCGGCGTCTTTGGGCAAATAGAAATCACAGTTTGGACAAGCCAAGAGGACAAAGGTTCTGCCAACGTTTGCTTGCCCCAGCACCAGCGCCAGCGCCAGCCAAACGTGTGAAGCATCGAAATCAATTAGCCAATTGCACTCGACAAGAAAGCAAAGCGTCCGTCCCCCCAGCCCCAGCCGAACGCCTTTGACTTTGGCTAATGCCAATTGTCTGCTGGAACTTAAACGAGGGTGCGGATGGACTAGGCTTTGAAGTAAAGTCTGTTGAACAATAAGCGGCTTGAATTATTGATGAATATGTCCCAGCTGGCTAAAAATTCGTCAAGTTAACCACAAAGCAGACAAATACGCCCAAAGAGAGAGAGAAAGGATTGTAGTGTCCTTTGAGGTTATGGTGTCCGTTGAATGGATAATGTATTGCACTTCATCATGAACAATGATTTCTCCCGGCTCTCTCTCTGTCTCTCTCTCTCTCTCTCTCAGTCACTTTTTTACACGCCGACGCTCCCTTGAGAACTTTGCTTTGGACACTCTACTAATGGGTCAAGCCATCACTCGGACGGACGTCAAAGTGTCTGTAAATCACCCACAACAAAGAACAACACACAACACACAACAACACACACACGCACACACACACACACACACACACACACACACACGAAAAAAAATGTTAAATCTAAACCCTAAAACGTAAAACAAAACACAAACTCAACCTGAGCGAGAATTGAGCTTCAGCCGGCGAGTTTTAGGTGAGTTGGTCACCAAACACAACGAATACATCAAGTGGAGCTCTCCAGCTGTTCTCCCTATGTGGACTGTCAAATGTCCTAGCTGTAGTTGCTCTTTATTTTATACTCTGCCCTAAAGTCTGCACTCTGAGCTTAGCAGCTGTGCTGCTCATATTATAAATGCAGTTTATAATTTTAATTTTCAATTAAAAAGCGTTTTTAGTACTTAATAAAAAATATATAGTTTAATTTAAATTAAATTAAAAATTAATTTAGAATTATTTTAGCATAAAATCTAAAATATTAAAAAGCAAAATTCTTGCTAACAATATTAAAAAAAAGAAGCTTATATATTTTTATTTATTTGCATAATGTATGTAACATATTTTAACAAATTTAAAGCACATTTTTTAAATTAATTAAAAAGCAAAATAAATAAATTTATATTCCCAGCATTTGTTTCATTTAAGAAAATTGCTGGCAACATATTTTTGTTATAGCTTTGAAATGCAACTTTTTGTTCACAATTTTGCGCATTTTATCCACAGTGCATTGCAGCTAAATGGGTCTGATTAGCAGCTGCACAAAGTTCGTAAATATATTAGCAACAGAATCGCGTCTGAAAAGAATTCAAATTTAAGCAATTTATAATCATTTTATATTAATAATAATACACACCCAACTCTGCAGGTGTTATACCACCAACCAAACTGAAAAATAGTAGCACAATTTCTCACATCATTATCATTATCACGATTTAAAGTTGAAAATTTCATGTGCAATTGAGTTTTAAAGTAATCCTTGCCTCCAGTAAATGTGCCCAATGTTAACAATTTGTATGCTTCAGTTTCATTGCCAATTGAGAAATTGCTATAGCTAGCATAGCTTGTTGTATTCCAAAAATCTTTAATTTCAACATAAAGCTCGTGTGGCTGAAATTTTGTCATCAGATGCAGACGCTGCAGTCCGATAAAGAAATCATCCTGCAAATCGCCAAAGCCATTTCTATATTCATTCCAAGTGCGATAAAAACTGCCAGTATGCTGGCGTTTATTTAAAATTACTGTCCAGCCCTCGCCAGCAATTTTGGCAGCACATAGCACCTGAAAGGACTCAGTGCCTGGTATGCGAATTCTTTGAATTTCATTCGATTTGCCAAATGGCAGGCAACTTGTTGCTTCAGTTGGAACAGCTAAGCATTTTGCTTCTAGTCTTGCAATAGTCAATTCCTGTTCTCGAATCTTTGCTTGCAGCTTTTCGAATTCGAATTTCGGCTGCTCGCATTTACTTGTAGCTTCGTCATTATTTAGTAGATAAATCTTTGTTTCATATGCAGTCCGCTCAGTTGCATTTTTAGCAAATGCGCAGTTCTATAAATTAAGTTAGCAAAATTGTAAATTTCAACATTAATAAAATTTATTATTTACCGTATTTAATTGAATTTTTAGCAGCAAAAATATAACTGCATACAAAATATTCATGTTGAACGAACTTTACCAGCGCAAGCTACAAATAAGACTGAAATTAAAATTGAAATTCAAAAACTATTTGAGTGAATACATGTAAACAATAATGCAGCTAATTTTAGCACAACGTTTAATCAAAATTATTTGCGGTTATATTTGTTTGTTTATGTTATTTACAGCATTGAAGATTTGCAGCAACGTATTTAAATTAAATGAAATAATAATTCTCATATCCCCTATTATTATAGTATTATTTTATTATTATTATTATTACAGCATTATAGTATAGTATAATTTAGTGAAATATAATTAGGTAAAGTTGCCACAAATAGCAAACTAATTTAACAACAAAATACACATCTGAATAAATTCAAATTTTATAATTTTATAAAAATTTAAAAAATAATTTGCTTTGTCTATACAAGTGTATTGAGTATGCGGCTTTATTATTTTATGCAGCCCTTGAACTCTCGTCGAGCTGGCTCAACTAATAAAGAAGGAAAGTAACTAAATTACTCTCAGAGGTATAATTTGCTTTTGTTGTTCTTGATCTATATACAGATATATATATATCAGACTGTTTGATATATGTTTAAGCATACGCTAAACTAAAACATTTATTTAGCTTAGTAGTTGTCACTTGAATCACGTGTCAGCCAACAAAAGGTAAAGCGCATTAGCAGCTAAAAACAATATTCATTAAAAAGAATATCCAAGGGTTGAGCTCTTTGGGCCTAGACAGCGTCGTTAGCCAAACAGACTCTGACTGTGTGAACATTTCATTTTAATGTGGCGACTAGACACACACACACACATACACAAAGTTATATTTATATATGCATATATAGCAGGGTTTGCCTTTTGCCCATCGCCTCTTCATATTTCGTACTTGCAACGTAATTACTTTAGAAAATAATCGTTAAAAGTAATGGTCTGTATCAAATATATTAAAATATAACGCAATGCCTGGCGACGTTGCCAACGTCAGCAGCAGCACAGAAAGAAAGGGAAGAGTGAGAAGAGAGAGAGAGAGAGCGCTGGCACTCGTCATGTCAGTAGTCATCAAAGACGCGCTTCAAAAAGTAAAAGCAGCCTGAGTTGGCTTTGCTTCGTCCATAACGTTCTATTGCTTAGAGAGTGGACGCTGCTACACTGCAAAAAAAAAACAAAAAATGTTAGTTTTTTTTAACATACACTTTGACATTTTAAAGCGGTGCATTTAAGCAACTGAATTATTAATTATAAACAAAACTGTTTTCTTTTCTATTGTAAATAATTTAAAAATAATATTGTAAATAATAAAAAAATCAAAAATATATATATTATATTGTATCTTTATTTGAAATAATTTGAGCTATGTAATATTAAAAAAAATAACAAAAAAATATGTTAAGAATATATGAATTTTAAAATAAAAAAATTTATACTTAAAATAAACTTTATATAATTATTCGCTTGATTAAAAAAATATTGTAATTAGGAATGAATTATTATTATATGACTAAGAAAAATAATAATTACTTTTATTTGTAAGCTTGAACAAAAAATCAAAAAAATATTGTACGTTTAATATTTGTTTGAGACAATTAAAAATAAATGTTATAAGAAAAATAATAAGAAACTGTGCATAAATTTTCAAAAGAAATATTAAATAATTACTTTATAAAAGTTTTTTTTGCAGTGCAGTGGCTACATGCTGAAAATGACTTGCAGTTCAATTGCAACTCACTTATTTTTCTCGCTGTGTATGCGTCGGTCATCAGTTGAAATGAGTTTTTATATCAATTTCTGACTGTCGGTCTGACTGCAACATTTTATTGCACCTCGGTGTGGCCCTAGCATAAAATAATTCTCTCGTTGACATTAAAAAAACAAAAGGAAAACCAAGGAAACTGAACAAAAAAAAAAACAAATATGAAAAGCTGTTGAAAATTCGCGTGTTTCACTTGCAGCGCATAGTTTAGCTTAGCTCTGTGTTCTCTGTGCTCTGTGCCCCGCGGGGTGGCAAGCTAACTAAGACATCAGCTTCATAATGCATAAGGCAGGCGATTCCCTCCTGGCGGCGGGGGCGGGGGGCACGCCTACCAATTTTTGCGTTGGCGCCTTTTGTATGTTAAATTTAATTTCTTTTGTTTCGTTACTCGCACGTCATTTGCAAAATGAAATTATTACAGAATTGTTTGTTCTCTCTCTCTGTCTCTGTCTCTGTCTCTCGTTGCTTATGTTTTGACTCTCATTTGCTTTTGGCCTTTTCCACTTCACAATACTCGTTTTATTTGTATTATTTTATTTTATGAAGCTCTCGAGCTCTTAATATTTTCTTCAGTATTTTTCGTTTTGCTGCTTGAGCTTCAGTTCAAGCTTCCAATCCCGCGGGCATATCATTCTGCTTCATCAGTACGCTCTCCCAATCTCTCTCTCTCTTGGTCTCAGCCCAAGTGTGATTGTGTGTGTGGCCATTTCATTTACTTGTTGGTTTCATTGCTTTTGTGCTGCCTCAGTTTTCATTTTGGGTTTTTGTTTCTTTTATACATTTCTTAATCATTTGCGAGTGTCTTAATTTTAATTTTTAAGTGTCTGGCTGCCTGTATGTGAAGTAGCTCCAGCTGCCTCCTAACTAGCCCTGATAGTAGCATTAGCATTTTCGCATTTCTCTCTCCGCTCAACGCTTGTCCAAATTGCTTAGAGGGTAACACAAAAAATTCTTTCATCTAACAAACTGTGAATTGGCTAAAGCAAAATAAACTTTAAAAATATTTAAAATACAATAAAAATTACTCAATTATTTTTCAGCATTTTTTTCTAATTAAAAGCAATTATTTAACAAAAAATGCGATCATGCTAATTATTAAAATTTACATTTGTGAAATTAATATTTAATTTAAGTTTAAATAATTTACTTAAACTGTTGTTTTTTTTTAACAATTTAATATCAATATTTAAATATTTTTTTACATATTATATTTATATAAAAAAATGTTTGCCTGATGTTCAAAATATACTGAAGCAAATCGTATTAAAAATAAATGTATTTTGAGTTTAATATTATTTGCAATATTCTATAAGTATTTTGCTATATCAATAAACATATGCATGCATTTTTTTGAATTTTGCTGATAACATTGTCGTCATCATAATTTAGTTTTAGTCTACTTTATACCTTGCTCTTGAAAAGTTCGTTCTATTAATTCAACATGAATATTTCGTATTCAGTGTTATCAGTTATATTGTTGCTGCTATATATGCGACCCAATACGGCAACGGATGTTATGGTAGGTCAAGTGTAAATAAATGTTTTAAATACTAAAAGCAAATCAATGCTAATTTTGCAGTCATGCCCAGCAGCAAGAGAATCAAATGAGGATTGCAGATCGTATTGCTATAAAGTCGTTAAGCCTTTATTGCAATATTTTCGTATATCCGCTGAAAAGAATGATCAATTCGAAAAGCTGCAGCAACAGGAAGCCAAAATAAAGAGTCTTGAAAGTAAAGCTAACGCAAATAAGGAAGCTTTAAGCAATTGCAGTGAAGACAAGTTAAAGGCAGAAAAGAAAACCTTGAAGCTTCAAACTAAAATCACTGAGCTACAAAAGAAGCTTGCAGAACAAAAAGAAGCTCTGAAGAAAAGCGACAAACTCAAGGATTCGTTAATGAGTGAAAAGGATAAACGCATTGCTCAAATCGAAGAGCAAATGAATTGCATGGAACATGAAAATAAACTACTCAAAGATGAGCTGAAGCGACTAGTTGTTTACCCTTTGGTAACTCTAGTGACATTCAAACGTTACATCTACCTGGTGTGAATGCCTTCCAGGTGCCCTGTGACTCAAAGTTCGCTGGCAACGGATGGGTTGTAATTCAACGCAGAGTGGATGGCTCTGTGAACTTCAATCAAACATTGGAGGAGTACAGAAATTGATTTGGTGACCTGCGCGGTAACTTTTGGCTCGGGCTAGAGAAACTTCATCTGATGACGAAGTTTCGGCCACACGAGCTCTACATACAGCTGGAGGATTTCAGAAACGAAACACGTTATGCCCGCTATAGCAATTTCAGAATTGGGACTGAAGCGCAATCTTACGAAGTTTTAAGTTTGGGGGAATTGGAAATGCTGGAAACGCACTCGATACTAACGAGATTGGTAGCGCTATGAATATGAAATTCTCAACCCCAGAGCGGGATAATGATCAATGGGATGAAAATTGTGCTGAAGCTTTCGCAAGTGGTTGGTGGTTTAATAGATGTTTGGTCGTAATATAAAGGACTTTAATAAAATGACCAACCTTCTATAATATATTTAATTTCTACAGTACGCCTAATGAGTTTATGTGACAAAAACTGATGACGACATATTAGTTAAATCAGATGATAAAATTGGCTTGTAAACCACTGAAATTCGTGGCAGATGAATGATAAGACCCACAACAATATAAAACCAAGTTTCTAACTAAACTGTCATAATATTATGCAAGTGTCGGGTGGTGTGCGCTGGTGGGATGCAACGCGAATAATTAAAATTCTCTATTAAAATAATAATAAAATTTTGCAAGTTAATAAATCTATAATAGCACACCCTGTTATAATAGTAAGCAATATAATGTTGATAATACGATTCTGCTTTCATTTGGCAAAAAATATAAAAATATTTCAACTTGACTCAAATGGTGGTCTTCAAAATTTAAATTCAGTTTATTTTAAACAGTGCTCTTGAATAGTTCGGTTTATTATTTCAACATGAATATATTAAAGTGTTTCTTATCTTTTGTGTTTTTGCTGCTTTATGTGGAATTTAATTCGGCCACTGATTGTGATGTAATAAACAAGTGCAGTAAAATAATTAAAATCATTTGTTTTAAACTTATGTTTTTGCTATTTATAGGATTATAAAACGTAAATTAAAATTTATATGTTACAACTTTAAATAAAACTAAGATTGAACAGCTGGAAGGCACAATAAAAAATCTACAACGCTAATTGGTGGAGCATCAGGAAAATGCGATGCGCCATCGGGCATCACTCAAGAGAAACTTCAGAAGCTGCAAGATAAGCTACGCGAACAGGAGACAGAGATCAGGACACTAAAAGCTACAACTAATGAACAACAACTAGCCAAAGATTCGTTATTAAATGTGCAAAATCAGAATAAATCCGCTGATAATGTGGTAACCAATGGTACAATAACAGAAGATACACAAAAGGAAATCTTGAAGCTTCAAAATAAAATTCATGATCAGGAGCTTGTCATACAGGCAGACAAATTAAAATACAATGAACTATACACAAGACTCTTTTCAATGAAGGATGAATGTAAGATTAAGCAAATGAATCTTACTATCAACAATATACAAAATAAATTTGAGGATACGTTGAAGAAGTGTGAAGAACGCGCAATGATAAATCAACAAGCTAACTTTCAGCTTCAAAGTAAAATTCATAAACATGAATTTGAATACAAGGAACTACTCAAAAATCTCTCTTTAGTAAAGAATGAGTATGAATCTAAGATTCAGGAACAGAACCTGACTATTAACAATTTACAAAATAAATTTGAGAACACGTTGAATAAAAATGAACAGCTTCAAGATAAGCTTCATAGACAAGATCTCTCCAACAAGGCACAGGAAACTAAGTTTAAGTCAGAACTTAACAGTCACAATTTAATGCAGTATCAACTACATGCTAAAATTTTAGAACAAGACCTCACCATCAACAATCTTCAAAATGAGGTTAAGGACACCTTGAAGAGAAGTGAGCAGCTTCAAGATAAGCTTCATAGACAAGATCTCTCCAACAAGGCACAGGAAATTAAGTTTCTGAATCAACATGCCAATCAGTTATTAACAAATAATCAATATCAGAGACCTACTATAATCAGAAACTTTGGCAATTTATATACGTATATCAATGAACCGACAAACTGCGTCGCTTACGGCAATGACATTCAAACGATACGAGTACCTGGTACAGATGCCTTCCAGGTACCATGCGATTCAAAGTTCGCTGGCCCGGGATGGGCTGTCATTCAACGCAGGGTGGATGGCTCCGTGAACTTCAATCGAACATGGGAGGAGTACAGAAATGGCTTCGGTGACCTACGAGGTGAATTCTGGCTCGGGCTAGAGAAACTTCATCTGATGACGAAGTTTCAGCCACACGAGCTCTACATACAGCTGGAGGATTTCAAAAACGAAAAACGATATGCACGCTATACCAATTTCTCAGTTGGGAATGAAGCGCAATCTTACGAACTATTAAGTGTAGGGGAATATAATGGAAATGCTGGAGATGCATTAAGTTACCTTAAGAATACAAAATTCACAACCAAAGACCGGGATAATGATAAAGGTAATGGTAATTGTGGTGGTTTCATGCATGTTATAAGTGGTGAGTATAAATGACTTTAAAAAATTATACAAACTGATAAATTATATTTATTTCCATAGTAACCCTAATGGAGTTTATGTGCACACTAAGACTGATGAAGACAATTCTAAGTCAATCCATGAGAAACCACTGAAATCGTGGCAGATTGATGATAAGACCCACGAAGAAATATAAATGTTTTAAATAAATGTCAATTCATAATTAATGCCAGTAGTGAAATATTGAAATTCTATTAAAACAATAAATAAAGTTTTGCAAGTTGTAGCCTCAGATTAAAAAAAAGTAATAAATATAATATAATTTATTTTTGACTCTCTTGTAGCCAGCGAATCCAAGATTATTCTTGTATATCTTTGCGAAAAGTATCAATAACACAGCTGTATATAGTATAGCATATATATAATGTTGATAATACGATTATGCTTTCATTTGGCAATAAATATAAATATATATATGACTCACATAAAATTGACAAGGCTGGTGGTCGTCAAAATTTAGGTTTAGTTCTTTTCAAGCTCTGCTTATGAAAGTTCGTTTTATTAAGTTCAACATGAGATATATTAAATTGTGTCTTTTGGTTTTGCTGCTTTAGGTAATTTAGATTCGAGCAGCTGATAGTGATGTGGTGAGCATGTGAACTAAAATAGTTCATTCTATTTGTTTAAAACTTGTTGTTGTGCGCTTCTCATAGAATTGTCATGCATATGGCAATAATTTGACTGAAGCGCTGCTGAAAGACTTGGCAGAATACAAAGCTAAGATTGAGCAGTTGGAGTTCAATATTAAGGATATACAAGCAAATGCTGTGGCACCATAATAGCTGTGTATCCTTTGGCGATGATATTCAAACTATACGAGTACCCGGCACGGATGCTTTTCAGGTGCCCTGCGATTCAAAGTTCGCTGGCGAGGGATGGACTGTCATCCAACGCAGGGTGGATGGCTCCGTGAACTTCAATCGAACCTGGGAGGAGTACAGAAATGGATTTGGTGACCTGCGCGGTAACTTTTGGCTCGGGCAAGAGAAACTTCATCTGATGACGAAGTTTCAGCCACACGAGCTCTACATAATTTCATAATTGGGAATGAAGCGCAATCTTACGAATATTCTGGAGATGCTGGAAACGCACTAGATTATACAGTTGCATTGGTTGACGCTAAGAATATAAAATTCTCAACTCCAGACCGGGATAATGATAATTATACTTATCTTAATTGTGCTGCTAATTACGCGAGTGGCTGGTGCCTACAAATTTTAAACCATGTAATCCAGTTTCTTTAAAAAATATAACCAAACTATTTTATTCATTTATTTCTATAGTAACCTTAAAAGGAGTTAATGTAACCACTAAAACGATAATGAATACCGTTTATTTAATTCAAATCAATGACAATTGGCTGATAAACCACTGAAATCGTCAGATGAATATAAGGCCAAACCACACAATTAAAGTAAAAATGTTCTAAAAGAAAAGTCAATAACAATTATGCAGCGAATAATTAAAATAAAATTCTATTCAAAATAATAAATAAACTTTGCAAGTTGTAGACTAGATTAAAAAATAATAATTGTTTGCTGTTTCATTTAAATATAATAATTGTTTCTGTTTTGACCCAGTGCGTATACTTGATAAAAATACACTTTAGCTTTTTCATTAATATTTCAAGTGAAAGAATAAAATCAGCCGATTGAGACAATTATTATGCAACGCAGCCAAATATGATGAGTATATATTTATGTGTATTATTCATAGATTGCTTGAACATTGTTTAATATTCTACAGATTACGTGTACGCAAGTTGATGCCAAACATTATTTTAACACATGAATTTACTCAAATTGTCATGGCATGCGCATAATGCTGATAATACTAAAAATATTAATGATAGTGAAAGATCATTTGTGCAAATTCTGACGTTAACTATATAAGCTTCAATATTAAAATTCAGTTTATTCTTAGTTCTGCTCTTGAATAGTTCGTTTTACTAATTTAATATGAATATATTAAAGTGTTTCTTATCCGCAATAGGGAAATAAAAATTCTATGCTACATTATAAAAACCTGTTGATGTTTTAGGCATTTTTTATTTAATTTTGAGTGTGACTTTTACTATTGAAAGCATTGTAAAAATCAAAGGGAAGATATCCAGAAAGAATTAGTTGAATATGAAGCTAAGATTGATCAGATGGAAAGCACAATTAAAAATCTTCAAGCTAATGCTGAAACTTTGAGAGAATGCGCTTCTCTATCTGATATTACAAAAGCCGAACTCGAAAGGGTGCTACCCATAATTCATAAACTGCAGACAACTATCACGACACTTAAAGCTATGAATAATTTCGATTGCAATAAACAAATGTGGATCGATCCAACTGAACCGACGAGCTGTGTATCTTTAGGCAATGATATTCAAACGATACGTCTACCTGGTGCGGAGCCCTTCCAAGTGCCCTGTGATTCTAAATTTAATGGCAGTGGCTGGGCTGTCATTCAACGTAGAATGGATGGCTCTGTGAACTTCACTAGAACATGGGATGAGTATAAGAATGGCTTTGGCTTCCTGAGAGGTGAATTCTGGCTCGGATTAGAGCGGCTGCATCTGATGACGAAGTTTCGTCCACACGAGCTCTACATACAGCTGGAGGATTTCAAAAACGAAACACGATATGCCACGCTATAAGCAACTTCTCAGTTGGGAATGAAGCACAATCTTACGAACTCTTAAGTTTGGGGTGAACTTTGACTGGAAATGCTGGAAACGCACTCGAATACGGTGATTGGGGGGGAGGTAAGGCAAAGAATATGAAATTCTCAACCCCAGAGCGGGATAATGATAAAGCCGATAATTATAATTGTGCTGCTTTTTACGCAAGTGGTTGGTGGTTTAATAGATGTTCTTGGTCGTAAGTATAAATGACTTTAAAAAATTATACAAACTGCTACATTATATTGATTTCTATAGTAACCCTAATGGGGTTTATAATGACACTAAAACTGATGAGAGCCTTGTGAAGTCAATCATTTGGGCGGAATGGCATAATAAACCACTGAAATTCGTGCAGATAGGAATGATCAGACCTACCAAGAATAAACAAAATGTTCTAAATAAAATGTCAAATATAATCTATGCAAAAATAAGTTATAATTCTATTAAAATATAGATATCATTTTTGCAAAGTTTGTGCCTCGTCAAAAAAAAAAAACTAACAATTTCCTGCTGTTTTATTTTATGACGTTTTTTTGGTTCAGATTTATTGATGTTCGCACAGATTACGTATACTTGATATGAATAAGTATATTTTGGCATTAGTTTCCGAATGAATAAATCAAAACAATTGACGCTGCTAAATATGATGCGTGTATATAATATTCGAAATTGCTTGAGCTTTGTTTCATATATATTATTCATTCAAAGCATACATATACAGTATTTACTTCCGATTATGTATTCATGTAGCTAAAAATATTAATGCATGTCAAAGATCAATTGATAAGCTTCAAGACTGAATTCAATTTATTAAAAGCTCCGCTCTTGAAATTCAACATGAACATTTCGTATTCTGTGCTATCAGCTAAACATATATGCAGCCCAACTCGGCCACTGATATTATGGTAGGTCATGTGCAAATAAATGATTTAAATATATAATAGAAAAGAATAAAAAAGCGTTGACTAGGTTCAATTTTACTTTAAATTCATAGTGAAAAATAAACAAAGAAAATGCAACATTTATACCTTGCGTGAATTGAAGCTGCAGCACTTCAAAATAAAACTAAACATATTTATGCGGATTTAGTTGTAATTATTAATTGGAAAAGTTGTTGATTGCGCTTCAAGGTTGCTTTATAATAAAGGATACCGCATTTGTACATTTGAAGAGAATATGAAATTCTCAACTCCAGATCGTGATCTTGATACACAATTTGCCTGCAATGAAGCCGCGCTAATAACTATTTACTTTAGTTTAAGCTACTAGTATTTAATATTGTAATTTCAATTGTTATAAGATGATAATATTTTGTATTTCTAATTTCAGTTTTGATAGCCTATACCTTATATCGACTAATTCTATGCAACTGATGATAAGACCCATAAGCAAGAGAAATTAAAAACCTTTTAAATTTAATTGAAATACAATTTTTATCAGTAAACTGTACTCTGTTTCTTATCATGTGTTTTTTATGGAATTTAATTCAGCAGTGGATAGTAAATTGGTAAGCAACTCAATGTTGAGTTATTTTAAACTTCTGTTTTTGCTATTCATAGGATGAAAGGGTTCTGACCAAAATTCATAAACTGCAGACAACTGTCACGACACTTAAAGCTACGAATAATATCAATTGCAAAAAACAAATGTGGATCAATCCAACTAATCAGACTAGGTGTGAACCTTTTGGTATTGATATTCAAACGATGCGTCTACCTGGTGCGGAAGCCTTTCAAGTGTCCTGTTCGCGGGCGAGGGATGGACTGTCATTCAACGCAGGATGAATAGCTCTGTGAACTTTAATCGAACATGGGAGGAGTACAAAAATGGCTTTGGGGACTTGCGCACCGATTTCTGGCTCGGATTAGAGCGGCTCCATCAGATGACGAAGTTCATGAAGTTCATGAATTGTGCTGCTTTATTCGCGAGTGATTGGTGGTTCAATGACTGTACTGTGTGGTAAGTATAAATGACAGTTAAAAAAATTATACAAACTGCTAAATTATATTTATTTTTATAGTAACATTAATGGAGTTTATGTGCACACTAAAACTAAAAAAGTGCTTTCTAAAACAATCATATGGGGGAAATTGCACTGAAATTCGTGCAGATGATGATAAGACCCACCAAAAAGTAAATAAATATATTTTTGTCAATTGTAATTATGCCAGCGTAAAATTCAAATTTGCAGTTCAATTATGAAAAAAAATTATTTCCCATTTATATTCAAATTCTATTCAAGCTATTTGCAAGTTTAAGCTTTATTTATATTTTAAAAATTAATTTCCTATTTATATTGAAATAAAATAAATTTTTTAAAGCAAACACAAATAATGTTAACGAATTATATTTGTTTTAAAATTTATACGATTTAAAATATTATTTCCCATTTATATTGAAATTCTATTAAAGCTACTTGCAAGCTTAAACTTTTTATATTTTGTAAAAATTATAAAAATTATAAAATTATTATATTATATTGAAATAAAATACATTTCTTAAAGCAAACAACAAATTTTTAAGATTTTTATTTGAATTATTTGAATAATTGTTATTATTTATATTTGAATTTAGTAACAAATTCAATTAGGAAATGCTGTACGTCTCTCTCTCGCTCTCTCTCACTCTCTCTCTGTCTGTCTGTCTCTCTCACTTGAAGCTGCCTCTTGCTCGCTTGAGTCCAAGTGCCCGAACAATAAGTTGACAAATGACATGGTCGACTCAAAGTAATTTCTTTCAATTAGGACAGCGAGCTGCGCAAGCGTTCTCTCTCCCTCTCTCTCTCTCTCTCTCTCTTTCTCTCGCTGTCGCTCTCTTTGTTGCCACTGACATTGACATAGCGCGCATGTGCAACATGCCCACACCCCCCACCCCACTCGGCTGCAAATCAAGCGACACGTTGTGTCAGTTATTAATGTTGCACATTTTGTGCCTTAATGGCTAATTCAACAGTTGACAGATGTGCGTAATTTATACATTTATACTCTCCAGATCCTTCGCAGCCGTAGATCGTTGCTTGGTGCTTGCAACAAATATGATGAGGCCATCACGATGGCCGAGACCACAGAGAGACGCGAGATTTAGTTTCGCTCGAATGCGCGATAAGCGTCAACAAAAGCTTCACATTTAAATAATTTGCACAAGCTATAAGGCTAAGCAGTTGCTATTTTAGTTTTTCGATATTGTATTTTCGAAAACTAAAGTATTCGAAATTCAGGCAAAATTGGAGCCAGCTTATGGAATAGTTTTTTAAATTACATAATACATAATTATATTAAATAAATTATTAAATTGATTTAGTCAGAGCTAATAGGTTTCGAAATTCGAAACAATATAAGCGAGTTTTTGCTGTTAATATTTTCAATATAATTGGATTTTTCGAAAATGTAAGCATTCGATATCGAAAGAAAATGCTATTGCTGCTAGCAGTAAAATGTTTTTTTTGTCTTGGCAACATTTTAATTTAGACAAAGCTAAAAAAAATTGTAGAGCACAATATTTAAAAATAATTTACACGAGCTAGTAGTTACTTTTTTAGCTTTTCGATATTGTCATTTCGAAAATTTAAATGAGTTAAATTTAAATGAGTTGTTATTTGTGTTAAAGCTAAGGTTCGAAATTCGAAATAATATAAGCGATATAGTTGAATATTTCGAACAATAATTTGAAATAATTTACATAATTGAAGCAAATGACACAGAATAAAGTCAGCTATTAATTTAATTTAGGCTAATTAGTTTTGAAAATCAATAGTTTGAAATAAAAAAATTTGAAATCAAAGCAACGCATGGGCAATGAAGCAAATTAACTCAATTATGCTTATTATTTAAAGCTAAGACGTCAATATAAATTAATGTTGATAGTGTAATTAAAGTTGCTTTATAATTGTCGTCAACTGTCGCTGTCAGCAAGAATCAAATATCAGCAATCAACAGCAGCAGCAGCGAGCAGCAACAGCAACATGCAGAGACAAATGTCGAATTGTCAGCTTGAAATTGTTTCAAACACACTATTGGCTACGGCCTTGGCCTGTACAGGCAAAAGGATAAAGTGAGTGAGTTGGGGCGGGGGCAGCGCTTTGTGGTCACACAAATTGCCACTCGTGGCCAAATCGTCAACAACAAACAACAGCGACAGCAACAGCGACAATGCAAATTGCTTAGATTTGCGTTGGACCGCAAAAGCGTAGCGATATGGTTGGCTACCTGACCAGGCAAACAAACACAGCAGCAGCAGCAGCAGCAGCAGAGAGAGCGAGAATGGGTGGGGGGGATGGGGAGACAGCAAACTCATGACTGGTGTTGAAGGATTCACGATGTGACAGTGTCCGTAACGTTGACATGCGGCATAATGTTGTGCTCGACTGTTTGAGGCACCAACAAGACAAAAACTACACAGACACACACACACACACATGCACACACATAATCTACAGAGAGGCAAGCTCAAACTGCTGTTGACAGCGACAGCAACAAGGACAACAACAGCAGCAGCAGCAGCAACAATGTCGACAACAACAGCGGCAATAAACTTGAAGTTGACAATTGTAAAAAGCAAAGCACATGTGAACCCCCCCTAACCCCCCTCACTGCACACTGCCTTACTCCATAACTCGAGCTAGCAACAGCAACAGCTAACGGCAATCATAAAATCAACAACTATGAAATTCATCACTGGCAACAGCCGTTCAGTGAAAGCCGCTGGTTGACACTTCCGTCGCTTGCCAAGCTAACTGAAGTCACTGGATCAGGCCGAGCAACACAACCAAAACAATGTACGAGCAACAGCATCAGCAGCAGCATGCAACACAGCAACTGGGCTGGCATCATCAATTCACGGCAGCAACGGCGACGGGTAAGTGAAATTAATTGCATTGTTTTTGGCCAATGAATTCCTAGTTGCCAGTTTTTGTTTTCGACTTAAACGCCTTGACGCCTTTTTGGCCAAAAACAACAACAACAACAACAACAGCAGCAGTCACAGCATTTCAAACACAACAGCGGCCACAGCGGCATTAGTGCCATTCAGTCAGTCAGTTCCCCTCCTCCCTCCCCATCCCCCTTCACAACAGCACTATAGCAACGAGCTCTGGCTTTGCTCTGTGGCACTACAGTTCATCACACGTGATTGCCGCCGCATGTTGCAAGCATTTGAAGCGCAGCTGTCTGCACAGTGGTGCCAGATATGCCCATTTAATAAGCAATTAAAATGATATTCAACATTTCCAATTTTCAACATTTCCAAATTTTCCAATTAAGTTATATTTGTACACTTTATGTTGTAATATTGTGAAATACATAATTTAATTTAATGCATTTTTTATGCAACTATTTTATTTAAACAGCCTTTAGCAAAATATAATTGCATATTAATTAATTAAAGCGAATAAAAATCAAGTAATGCGAACATAAAATTTAAAATTGAATAAATCCTATACAGCTTAATTTTAAAATATAAGTGTATATTATTTTATTATATTATTATTATTATATATAAAAGTAAATAACCCAGAATATTTGGTTAGATGCTTAAGTGCTCAAAATATAAACAATAAATTATAAATATAATATGAACAAAATAAGCAATATTTTTAGTTCTGTAAGCAATACATTATAACCAAAAAAAATATATGCTAAATTGCTAAATTTGGAGAGAATATTTTTTAATTAGCTGCAACACATAATATATGATTAAAGCCTAATTCTAAAGAAAAAACAAAGGGTTGTATATATAAAGAAATAATTTATATGGAAAATGTGCACTAAATTTAAAACGAATAGCTCAAAATATTTGTAGTGAGTATGTATAGATTATAAAAAAATGCAATTAAATGTAAATTTAAATGTAAAAGCTAAAAACTAAAAAAATAAATTAAATTAAATAATTTTATAATTATGAAAACGAACAACAATTCTAAAAAATGAACTAAATTGAAAATAATAACTTGCCGTATTTATTGTAGTTTAAAAAAATTATTTACCGAAAATTATGATGTGAGTATTACGTATAAACTAAAGAAATAAATAAATGTTGTACATACAATTTAGTAAATCTTACAAAGCGCTTAATTAGCTGCATATATTTTATAAGCTGTCAAATGGCATTGCAACCACTGTGCAGCAGTTTGAACATGTTTAGAGTTAGCTTGGGTCCGTCGCCTGCCTGTCGCGCTGGCTGCATAGCCTACAACACACACACACGCACACACACACACAATAGAGCATCACTAAATCTTCCTTATGCGCTCCCGCTCTCTCTCTCACTCTCTCACTCTCTCAAACAGTGATGCTCCCTTGACATAACACTCGAGCTCTATCTAGTCCTCGTCGCAGTTACCAACGTTTTATCGCGCTGCTCTAGTTAGTTAACATCATCAACATGTTGACATGTCTATGACTGCATGCATATGTGTGTGTGTGTGTGTGTGTGTGTTGTTGTTGTTATTGCCACTAAGCAAGCTCAACAGCGTTTATCACTCATGCTTATGGTCTTGTTTTTGCGGTGATATATCACACTTGACACTCATTCATTCAGTTTTCAGAGTTTTGGGCTCGTTACCTCTGGATGATGATGCACCACACCACACCCACCACATCAGCCCGCAGCCCCTCGAGCTGTCTGCCATTTGAATTTCATCAGTTTTGTATGTTAGGCAACGCGAATCCAAAACTAAACTTGTGGCTGTTGCATTGTTTCTCTCCCAGCATCCAGCCCCCACCCACAATTTGGCAGCATCATCATAGTCTTGCCACTGCCACTGTTAATTTGTTGCAGCAGCAGCAGCAGTGTTGATGGGGCAATTTATACACTCGCCATGCAACAAGAGCAACAACAACATTTTCCACATTGTCGTTTTCTGTTTGTTTTTCAATTGCTACACAAATGTTTATGCAGATGAATTGTTTTTTGAGTTATTTCTCTGCATATGTGTGTGTGTGTATTTTTTGTTGTCCTTTGGTCCATTTTGGCCTTGTGATGAATTGTGGCAAAATGTTTGCTAAGCTTTTCATAATGTGTCTGCAAATTGTGGCACGCACCAAAAACTTTTACTTCTTGCTGCAAATCAATCGAGCATCAAAATGTTGACACAAAAAAAAAAAAAAACAATAACAATAGTCTATAGTACATACTTTTAATTAAGTCAAATATACGCTTTGCATTTATTCTGATTATTTTTGCTCAAAGTTCAACTAAATTATTTCTTTCATTTTAGATTATATAGATTTCTTGCTTTGATTTCTTGCTATACAAAAAATTCTAAATTTTATTTATTTTAAACTAAACTTAATTTTTTCCAACATTATCAACTTTATTTTTAAATTATTTATAGGCTTAAATATTATGCAAATAATTATATATATTCAGAGTTCCAGCAAAAATGTTTTCAATTTTAAATATATTCGTTGAAAAAAATAATAAGACACCCTGTATATATAAAATATGTGTACTATATATAGCAATTCGTAGATTTTTATTGCCTTAAGATTATTTCATTTTTTAAAGAATTTGTGTGCACAGATTCGTCAAAGAGATCACTTAATGTTATACACGAGCATACATTATCACAATCTATATTATTTAAAAACATTATATAACAATGTTGATAATGCTTTAATTGAGCTAAAAACAATGATGACTGTCACTTATTTCCCAAATCCTGACGTGTACTTTTACCACATCAAGTTGATAAGGCTGCTGATCTTCAATATTTAAATTCATTTTATTTTAAACAGTGCTCTTGAATAGTTCGGTTTATTGTTTCAACATGAATATATTAAAGTGTTTCTTATCTTTTGTGTTGTTGCTGCTTTATGTGGAATTTAATTCGGCAACTGATTGGGGTGTGGTAAGGAAGTGAACTCAAATAATTTTATTTATTTCTTTTAAACTTATGTTTATGTTTTATGTTTTGAAAGTGCAGAATGGGATTAATCCAGCCGAAGCGACTAGTTGTCTAGCCTTTGGTAATTCAAATGGTATTCAAACGATACGTGTGCCTGGTGCGGAAGCCTTCAAGGTGCCATGCGATTCAAAGTTCGCTGGCGAGGGATGGACTGTCATCCAGCGCAGAGTGGATGGCTCTGTGAGCGTTAATCGGAACTGGGAGGAGTATAAAAATGGATTTGGTGACCTGCGCGGTAACTTTTGGCTCGGGCTAGAGAAACTTCATCTGATGACGAAGTTTCGGCCACACGAACTCTACATACAGCTGGAGGATTTCAAAAACGAAACGCATGCCCGCTATAGCAATTTCAGAATTGGGACTGAAGCGCAATCTTACGAAGTTTTAAGTGTGGGGGAATATGATGGAAATGCTGGAAACGCACTCGATAGTAGAGATGCGTTTAGCGCTACGAATATGAAGTTCTCAACCCCAGAGCGGGATAATGATAATTATACTTATGTTAATTGTGCTGCTAATTACGCGAGTGGCTGGTGGTTTAATCAATGTTCTTTTAGGTAAGTATAAATGACTTTAAAAAATTATACAAATTGCTAAATTATATTTATTTCTATAGTAACCTTAATGAAGTTTATTCGGACACTAAAACTAATCAATACCATTATAACTCAATCACTTGGATGAGATGGCATGGTAAACCACTGAAATTCGTGCAGATGATGATAAGACCTACCTACTAATTAAATAAAAATGTTTCTAAATAAATGTCAATAATAATTATGGAAGCGAATAATTAAAATTCCATAAAAATAATAAATAAACTTTTGCAATTTAACCCTCAAATTGAAAAATTAGTAATTGTCTGCTGGCCTTTAATTTTGAAAATATAATTTCTCTTTGACACAGATTACGTATACTTGATATGAATAAGTATATTTTGGCTTTAGCCTTCAGAAATGCGTGATAACATGCGAGATTGACTTTCATCTTAGCTTGGGCTTATTATAGATTATTAGGGAGGCTGCTAACGCTGATAAGAGTGAGAGCATTGCTGAGTGCTTAAGCTAAAGAGACGCGTCTGTTCCAATGACTAGAATTCGAGCTTCGTTATCATCTGTTGCTTTTATTGTGGCTGTGTGCGTTCAGTTTTGAGTGTTAGTTGATATTGCTTGAGACTTTAGAAATGTTCACAAACAATTCGACGCCAAATAAAAATTTGTGAACATTTAAAGCGTTGACAAGAAGTTTTTAGAATTGAGTAGATAATGCTGCTGATTTGCTTTATTTATATAAAATATTTTGTGCCTTTTTTGTGTATATTTTGTTATTTTTTTTTTGCTTATAGAAATATTAGCCAATTATTTGTCTGACAAGCGCACAGCTTGTTGCAGTTCAAAAACAAATGGATTAGCAAATGTTTAAATGGGAAATTAAAAAGCGAAAATTGTTTAGCAACTTTTTTGGGCAAGCAGCATGATTCCAATTCAAAAATATAAATTTTGTAGCGACGGCACAATGTATGGCATGAGTTGCAAATGTAACTGCAACTCGATGCTGTCTAAATTTAACAACAACAACAAAAGTTGCTTGCAAAACAAATGTTTTTGACGCATTTGTAGTTGTCGATGGGAGTGGCGACTGGGATGGGGGGCCGAATGGTTAGGTTAGGCAGGCGTGGCAGTGGCGCCAAGCATTTTCAGTTGTTTTTTATGACATTGCAGCGCCGCGACGGCGTCTGATGCGTCCGTCAACCGCAAAAGGTGTCAGAAAATTGCAAGCAACACATTTTTGCGTTTGCCATTTGACAGATGGACGAATGTGTCGCTTCCATGGATGGGGTAAAGTGAGTGGGCAGGGGGGTGGCATGTGATAAAATCGTGTGTCAATTCAATTCTTGACGTTAACCGACGCCTAAACAAGCGCAACAAACACAAAGGTCAAGGCAATTGCGATAAGTTGTCGTTTTCGAACTCGAAAAAATTGAAAAATGCTTACAAATTTTTGTCAATCAAATTTATTGTTAAGAAAATTTTAAAAGTAAATATTATAAATATATATTAAATTCAATTAGAGTCTTTAAGCAATGCTCACTCTTAAAATTCTTGTACAATTTTACAAATGTTTTTTAAGTGTTAAAAATTAAATCTGGTTATGTGAAATTATTTAAACGAATATTGTACATTTTGGCGAGTGTTCACTATAAAAGTTCTTAAATTCGAACTCAAAACATTTTTTTAAATGCTTACAAATGGTTGAAAACTTAATTTCTTAATAAGCGTTTATTAAAAAAAATATTCTCATTTTTTTTAATTCAATTAGAATATTCAAGCTATTATTGCTTCAATAGTTCTCGAATTCGAACTTTTAATATTTTTACAAATGCTCGCTAAGTGTTTAAAATTAAATTTCTTGCTGTGAAACTTGTTAAACAAATATTATATATATTTTTTAATATAACTCCAAAAGTTCTCGAACTCGAAACTCGAATTGTTGAAAACTGAATTTCTTAAGGCGCAATTTAAATAATAAATATTTTAAGTTGCAGTATTTAGTTATTAATTAATATATTTGAAAAGTAATTATTATAATATTTTCTGAATACTATTAGAGTATTCAAGTTACGCCTATGTTTGCTTCAAAATTTATTGCGTTACTTTATGTGCGTTTTTTTTTGTTTTTTTGATTTGCTGCAATTTGTATTTTTTATTTGCTTTTGTGTTTTGTTTTTATTAAACCCAGGCATGGAATTGCAATTGGGTGCCAATGTGTGTGTGTGTGTTGGGTCGGGTTTGTTGCAATAGAAACGGACGCGTTACATGACATTTGTGGCAGCGAATTGGCAGCTGCAGCGACGCAATTGCAACAACCTGCAACCAAGATTGGATAGATGCTGTCTATAACAAAGAGAGTGAGAGAGCGAGAGGGCGCCCCCCATTGTGGGCGAGCGCAAATAAAATGTTAACCGGTCCATCAACAGTTTGGCATGCGCTGGACTTTTTGATGAGCGGCAAACAGGGAAGCGCATATTATGCTAACTGCGACATAAAAAATAAAAACCCAAAAAATGTAAAAAAAAAAATCTTTGCTTTGTGTGAGTGCCGTTATGTCAAAATTCTAGACCGCAAAAAAATATATGGTATGTATAAATGCAATGGCATTCAACTTTTCTGACGTGTGACAGCAGTTGGCGTTTGGATTTTGGCCGCAATTGTCAGGTGGCCGCGATATTCGAGAAGCTGTCAATCCGTTTACAGTTATTTTCGAGCAGCCTCCTCCCCCCAAGCTGCTGCTGCTGTTGCTGCTGCTGTTGCTGCTGCTGCTGCTGCAGCAGAGCTTTAATATTCCAGTCAAAACTAAAATTCCACTGGAAATTCAAACACAAAGCGTTTTGTTGTTTTTTCTTTGCTGAAACGTCGAAGACGAAACAGAAACTCATAAAGATGCGTAATGGTTGCATGCGCACAAATATCGGAAAATAATTACAGCGTGCAGAAAAGATAATAAGCAAAAGCAAAAAAAAAAAAACACACATGGCGGCCATAGTTTGAGATAAGCAAATGAATTTGTCACGTGCCAATGTTAATTCCAACGTTCCGCGCATTCAACAATTGCCTAAGCAGTTGCATTTTTTTTTACAAAATCAAAATATTATAACTAACAGCACAGTGTGTGCGTATCTGTGTTTGTTTTGGTTTAAATGCAACTGCTGCTGCCGATGCTGGTAGCAGACGCATATCTAATCCCTTTGCGCCCTGTGGGTCGACGCTTCATTTTCAATTTCAATAAATAACCTTGATTTAAGCGACTGCGACGTCGGCAGCGACGCCGCCTCCCCCACACCAAACACGCACACACTGTTGACCAGCTGCAGTCGCAACAAAGAGAGAGCGCGCGCCAGAGCCAGAGTGAGAGCGCTGCACTAGAAAGAGAGCAAGACCGGCCCCCACACACACACACACACACACACACACACACCAAACACCTGTCACACAGCTGCAGCAGCAGCAGCCACTGCACGCGCTCACGCTCGCTCGCTCTCGCGCTCTTGCAATTTTCAATTTCGTTTCGTTTCAATTCAAGCGTTTCGCTCACACCCCAAGATGCTGCTGCTGCTGCTGCAGGCTCAACAGCTATAAATCAAAACAAAACTGCAGTCGCTGCTCAGCTGGCAACGTCAACGCCTGCGCAAAGCTAAGCAACAATGCGCTCTCTCTTGCGCGCTCGCTCTTTTGACTACGCTGCCGGCATATATCAATTTAATGGGGAAAAACGTCGTCGTCGTTGTCGGCTAGAGTGCGCTCTCTTGCACGCCACAATTCATTTTGATTGCCTCAGCGCTCTCCACGTTACGTGCGCTGCTGGCGTCGCTGCTGCTGCTACGGCGGCTGCTGTCAGCTCTCAACGTTGTCAGTGTCAAAAAGATGTTTTAGTCGACAACGGCAGCGCTGAACGAAATCATGTCGCATATTTTTATTGTTGAATTTTTCGCACAAAATTCAACAGCGACGCAGCAGCAGCAGCAGAATCAAAAAAATTGCAACGTGTGCGTGTCAATCAGTCGACGCTAATGAGTTAACCCGTTAAGAGCTCGCGCTAAGCAAGTTGCCTGTGTATTAACTTGGCAAACAAACGTGCGCGCCTTTTTCTAGTCGACAGCAACAACAACAACAGCAACTGAAGCAGCAGCAGCAGCAGCATAAAAATAATAATAAATTTTGTGGCAAGCGTCAGTAAATCATTAAATTAATAGCCTAACACACAGACACACACACACACACACAGCTGTTGTTGGCTGTGGTGCGTGTGTTGGTGGCATTTGAACCAAAGGGGAGGAATGCTGCCTGCTTTGGAAATTGGCGGCAGTTTGACCGCAGCAACAACAAAAACAACAACAACAACGCTTGCAATAACACACACACACATACAAATAAAAGCAGCAAGAGTTCGTCATCAAGCAAGTCAGCCAGCCAGCCAGCCACTAGTGTAGGCAAGAAGAAGAAGCAACAACAACAACAACAACAACAACAAGAGCGAGGAAAGAGAAAACTTCCCGTCCCGGCCGCCCATTGTGACATTTGATTTATTTGACGTGTGTGTTTTTGATAGAAGCTCAACACGAAACTGACACGTTCACACACACACACACACACACACTAACACACAAAGAGTGTGTTCGCTCTTAAGAATTTCTAAAGTGAAACGAAAATAAAATGAAATACATTTAATTTGTATTTGGCTTTAGTTAAGTGCGTTTCGCGTCTTTGTTTATTTACACAAAACTCAAAAAGTGTCTGTGACCAACAACAACAACAATTATGCTTAACAAACTGTAAATCGATGAGCCAAATTATTTAAACAATCAATTTGAAACAAAAGCAAACGCAACTTAAAGTCAAAATGATGCTACACGAGGCTGTCATGTTGGAAATCTATCGACAGGCGTTGTCAGCCAGGTGAGTTCAAAAGCATAACGGTAAAAATATATACAAAAATATTGTTAGTTAGTTAGTTAGCTAATATTTTGCGTTAATAGCTTAGCACAATTTTAATTTTATGCCGCTTTGAGCTTTGAAAATTGATTAGCTGTAGCTTAGGCTTGTTTGCTTTTATTTAGTTTATTTATTTATATTAGCAAACTGCGCTTTTCGTGTTATGTTTTTATTATTTATAATATATAATGCTATATTGAGCATAAATTTAATTTATTTATGCAGCTACCTAGCTTTATAATTATTATTATATATTTATTTCCTTGCATCTAAATCTCTTATATATTTTTTGATTAATAATTAAACCAAATTTACTATAGTATTTATGCACTTAATATAAAAATAAATATTTACGTTAGTTAGCTAGTGTCTTTAAAATTTTTTTTTATTTATGCAGCTAACAACTTTAGCTCTGTTTGTAGCTTAATAATTTTTATTATTGTTTATTGTGCTCCTACATTTCAAAATATTTTCTTAGCTCTTAGAGCTAACAATTAATAATTATAACAAATATAGTATAACATTATTTTAATACGCTACTCTAATTATTATTTATTAGCTACTGCCTTTGATATTTAAATTTATTTATGCAGCTTTACTTTATTATTATTTATTACTAATGCTTTAATTTCAAAGCAAAACATATTTCTATTCAAATCAGTTCTTTGTATATACGCGTTTATATTATTTATAACTAATACCATTATATACATACTTATAGCATTATAGACGCCTCTTCACTTTTGTTTTTTATGCTCAAACAACTAATCAAACGTTTAGCTTTTGATTTATTTATTTATTTCGCTGCGCGCTTATTTTGTTTTGTTTATATATTTTTTTGACATACTTTTCTTATCAACAAGTAACCAAATCTCAAATTGAAAGCAAAAGTACATTGAACTTTAACCTTTTGGGCTTAGCAAACTTTTCCGAGCTGCAAAAAATTGAATATGAAACAAATTTCAAGGCCATTGTCAGCATCAATAATTTTTATAAATAAATGTGAAATGCTTAGTTGATTAATATGAAATTAATGCTAATATATAAATAACTTATAAATGCTGCTAAAAGAGAAAATTATTAGAAGCAGATTAAATATAAAAAAAATATTACTAGAAAAAATTAATAAAAATAATTTATTTCATTTATTGCTGTACAGTTAACTTTACCTTAATTTATATTTCTGTCTTAGTTTATTTTTATTGCATTTTTCTAAAATCATTTGAAGTATAAATATAATTTAAATTTAAAGTAATCACAGCAATTTTTAATATATAATCATTCTATATATTTTTCTTTTATTATTTGTGCAATTAAAGCTTTAATTAACATAATTTATATATTTTGGTTATGTAAACTTAACATATTTTCATTTCATATTTAATTAAACATTATTTTATATTATTTTAGTTTCTTTACTATTTTTTCTTAAGCTACTTTTATTTATTATTAGCTAAATTTTGTTTTTAAACATTTATTTTTTTATGTACAAATAATTTATTTAAACTATATTCTAAAGTAGTTTAAGTAATTTGCTGCTTTTGTTAAATTAATTGCATTTTGTTTATAATAATTATGTAAGTAATTTAGCAATAAATTGTTTTGTTTTTCACAATTGATTTAAAAGTTATAAATAATACTTTAGCTAGATTAAATGCCAAATGAAATGTCAATGAAACTAACTGAATTCATCGATGCTATGGCGTCTATATCTATTTGCAGCGAGCTGACCAGTCCGCGTTGCCAGTCGCGTGAGTCGAACGCATCGGCGACCGCTGGCGAGGCGCGCTGTCCGTCCAACGAGTCGCACTGCTCGGCCAACGATTGTCTGACGCCAGCGCCGACGCCGACGCCCACATCCGCGGCAGCGTCGCCCGTGGGATTGCCGCTGGCGGCGACACTGGCGCCCAATGCTGCAGCAGCGCTGCTGCCGCCGCAGTCGGCAGCAATGGCCGCGTATCTGGCAGCAGCGCAGCAGAATCATTTGCTGCTGACGAATCCGCTGGCGGCGGCAGCGTCGCTGGTGCAGCAGGCCAAGGAGCAGGCGCAGCGCGAACAGCACCAGGAAATGGAGGAGGAGGAGGAGGAGGAGTCGCCGGCGCTGGATTTTAGTCGCAAGCGTGTGGCAAGTGAGGGCGAGGCGGAGCCAGAGGCAGCGGGCAGCGATGAGGAGCAGCTGGAGGCAGCGCCGCTGGATTTGACTGTAAGCGCGCGCAAGCGACAAACGCCAGAGCGCGTGGGCGTGGCAGCGGCGGAGGCGGAGACGCCAGCGCGCAAGTTGCCACGTGGCAGCGACTACAGCTGGGTGCCACCAATGAATCCGTATCTGGCAGCAGCTGTGGGCAAAAGCGGCGCCAACAAGGCGCTGGAGAAGATGAGCGAGCTGAGTCGATTGGCGACGCCGCCGCCAGCAGCAGCAGCAGCAACCGTCACGTCTGGACGTGCAACAGTTGGTGGCAGGCACAGCGCCTGGCAATCGCATTGGCTGAACAAAGGCGCCGACGCAGCCAAGGATGTGTTCAAGTGCGTCTGGTGCAAGCAAAGCTTCGCCACGCTGGCGCTGCTCACCACGCACATGAAGGAGACGCAGCACTGCGGCGTGCCCAGCAGCTCACCCACATCAGCGCCAGCTGCCGCAGCAGCAGCGCAGCAGCAGCCGCCGCCGCCACGCGCAGCCAACAGCAGCAGCAGCAGCTCCAGCTCCAGCACAGGCAGCAGCAAATCCGAGCTGAACATGCTCATCAAAGATCAAATGCCGCTGCCGCGCAAACTGGTGCGTGGCCAGGACGTTTGGCTGGGCAAGGGCGCGGAGCAGACGCGTCAGATCCTGAAGTGCATGTGGTGTGGCCAAAGCTTTCGCTCGCTGGCCGAGATGACGGCGCATATGCAGGAGACGCAGCATTACACGAACATCATAAGCCAGGAGCAAATCATCAGCTGGAAATCCGGCGATGAGCGTCAGTCCCAAACGCAGTCCACAGCCACGCCCACGCCGCCCAGCGTTAGCGCCGTGCTCACCTGCAAGGTGTGCGAACAAGCGTTTGGCACGCTCAAGGAGCTGAGCGCGCATATGGCGCAGCAGTCGCACTACAAGGAGTCCACGTCGACGTCCACGCCCACGCCCAGTTCGCCGCCAGCTGCGCCGCCCGCCAAGCGCTGCGCACGCTCGCAGCGCAGCGAGAAACGCAAAAAGTCGCTGCCAGTGCGCAAGCTGCTCGAGCTGGAGCGATCCGCCGGCAGCAGCAGCAGCAGCGCTGCACTGGACTCCGCTTTGAAGCCGCTGCGCGACTTTGCCGCCGCCACCAAAATCACCTGCGAGAAATGCGGCTCCAAAATCGAAACCGCTTTGTTTGTCGAGCACATACGCAAATGTCTGGGCGAGAGCATGCCCATTCCGCCGCGACGCCAAGCCCAAGCTGAGCCACGTTTGGCTAGTCCAGCTGGGTCTGGCGCTGCGCCGCCCTCCGTGCTCAATGCGCTGGAGCAGCTCATCGAGAAATCTTTCGAGTCGCGCGTGTGCCGCTCCAGCTTCAGCGACGCCGGCACTCCGCTGGGCGCCAGCATTTTGAAGCGTCTGGGCATCGATGACAGCAGCGACTATACCAAGCCCTTGATGGACGCCCAGGCCATGCAGCTGCTGCGCTCCTCCTACGCTCTGCGCGATCGCAGCGCCAGCGAGTCCAGCTCCGCCAGTCGCGTCGAGTCCGCCTATACGCCCACGCCCAGTGCCACGCCTACAGCTACAGCGCTGCCACCGCCCATCAAATCGGAGCCGCTGGAGTCCGAGGAGCTCATGGAGCGTCCGCCGCAGCAGCAGCAGCAGCAGCAGCAGATTAGCGTCAAGAAGGAGTTCAGCCTGGAGCGTCAGCGCAGTCCCAGCGCCCACAGCGAACGCTCCAATGCCTCGCCAGCGGCTGCTGCTGCTCCAAGCGCAACTGGAGCAGCAGCTCCGGAGAGCGGCAGTTTGCTCGCTCTCAATTCCATGTTCGATCAGCTGAGCGGCACTGAGCACAACAACAACAACAACAATGTAGGCGCATGCTAACAATAACAAATAACTAATGAGAACTGAACAATGAATTTCCATTTTAAATTAAATTATTTTCACTTTATAATTTTAAAAATCAATTTATAAATCTTAGTGCTCTAACATAGTTTAATAAATTAAATTTAGTTATCAATTGCCTTAGTATATTAATATAATATATATTGTAACGATCGTTAGAGTAACAGTTTTTAAAATGAAGCTACTTTTAAGATTTAAGCAAAGTTTATTTTTTAAATTAAAAATAAATAGCAATGTCGCTATTGATTATATATTTTTATTATCGTAACAAAATTTTCGTTACAAAATATATTTATAATAAATGCAATAATATTATTTTTATATTCAATTATTTTATTCAATAAAAATATAGTTGCAATTTTTATTTATATTAATTTAAAAAAAAAAGATTAGAGAACTATATTCTAAGCTTGTAGTAATTAAATTTCTTTTAATGTAAATATTGCTTTAAACTTTATTAAACCTTTAATGCTTTATATATATAATTTTATTAATTTTTTAATATATATAATATATATTTAAAATAAATTTCTACTTCCAACTTCAATCAATTTCAATTATAAAATATTTATAAGTTGCTCTGCCTGCGATGAGGTGAGTTCACACATAACACTACAAATATTTGGCTGCAAATATTTATTAAGTGCAGAATATTTTTATTTACTTGATTATTTAAATTAATTAATTATTTAATTAAATTCAATTTATATTTAAAATGAACTCTCAAGTATTTTTTGTTTATTCATTTTAATTAAAGCCACTTAAGTCAAAATTGTATCCTCAATTAATTATTTTAAAATTTATAAATAGTTGAAAAATATTTTTATTTTCATATATTTTTCTTATTATTCTCTTAAGTGCTTAAATTAAATTTCATTCTGTATTTTAATATATTTACTAATTCCTTGATTTATTTACAGGCCTTTGCTTCAACAACAACAACAACAACAATTTGACTGGCGCCAATAAGAAGCCCAAGGCTCATCCGCTGGCTGCGCTGCAGAAACTCTGCGAGACGACCGATCCACCAGCTTCGAATACGCGCAGCGCGTCGGCGTCCTCTGCCGGCAATGGCAGCGGCAGCGGCAGCGATCTGGTGGCCTTCAGCTGGGCCTGCAACGAGGCGGTGCTGAGTGCGAGCGCCCAGGCCGGCGCTGGAGCCGAGTCCATCATTAAGTGTGCCTACTGTGATACGCCGTTCGGGTCGAAGGGCGCGTATCGTCATCATCTGTCCAAGGTGCATTTTGTGAAGGATGCGGGCGAGGATTCGCCGACGTTGAAGTCGCCAGCGCAATCGCCCAAAGCGTTGCCACTCACATCGCCCAAGCGCGCCAGTTCGCGCAGTCCGGCAACGCCGGCTCAGCCGACGCCAACGTCGTCGTCGTCGTCGCCTTATGACGAAAGTCCGCAGTCAAAGTTTCTCAAGTACACGGAGCTGGCCAAGCAGCTGTCCTCCAAGAATGCCTAAAGAGCGAGCATTTCGATCAAAGAGAGCGGCGGCGGCGTCGCGCTCTTTGCAGCCAAACAAAATTTCCCCTACTTTGCTGAATGAGAATTTCCCCAATCGCATGTTGCCCCTTTGCTGACGTCACACAGGGCGAAGAAGAACAACAGTTTTGAGTGCTCGCTCAGTTTCTCTTTTTATTGTTTCGCGTGTCCAAGCAGCAAACACAATAAGCTATTGCTATCTCGCTTGCACGCGTGCGCAATTCAATTACCACCACTTTGACGAACTGCTGTCCATCAAAACGAACTCACACACACACACGCGCGCGCTCACGTATAGAGAGTGAGAGCGGGAGCGCAAGCGAGACAGCTGTAGTATGCAGCGCAGCGTTTGACGAAAGGCGACGACAACAGTTCGTCAAATTTGTATGCAAAGCAAAAACAAAAAGCAAAACCAATTGCAAAAACAAAAAGCAAAACGTCTGACGATTGGATTGGAGCAAATATAACAACTGCCCACTTGGCTGTTTCGATGAGGTGGGGGGCGGGGGAATATTTTTGTATTGAGCGCAAAAACCCGTTTGAGCGCAAAATTGAGTGAAAATTTTGTTTGCGTGCCAAATTCGAATTAAAATACTTAATATTATATGCATATATTTAAACAATTAAGTCATTACAAAACAATTGCAACGCAGTATACGTAAATTTAACCTCATTTCAAATATATATGGAAAAATGAAATACTTTTTTTGCCAAGAGGCCATTAGTTTAACTGTAAATAGTTGTAGCAACTAGCGCACTCCTTCCAGTAATTTATAAACTTAATGCAAGCATAGAAATGAAAATCAAAAACAAATTGTAATCCAACAGCAACTCATGTATACGCATAAATTTAACAATTAATAACTTATACATATTTAAATATATATATATATATACAACAGTATACGTCAGTTTACAATTTAAAACTCCAAAACTCAAGTTAATGTAAAATTAAGACTAAGAAAATTATAATGTCAAACATTTACATTTCATTCAAGAGCATCATCAGCAACTAATTTATAAACTATCTATATATTAAATAACTGTATACGACTTGTATTTTAGTTTGTTTGTGATATTATTTGATAACAACTAAATAAAATACTTTGCTTCCTTTTTGCCTAGATCCTAAGCAAACAAATGATATATAGTAGGGTTGCTCGATTTGCTAGCTGAAAAAAATTTTAAAGCATATAAAATTTAATGCTGGGCATATCAAAGCTCTGGAAATTAAAATCAAAAAAAGTGCGAAAATTCGAACTCGAAATCTTAACTTAGCAGCAAGACAAGCAAAAATACAAGAAACAATTTTAAATAAATTTATTTTAATTAGTTTTCAATGGAAATAAATTTTGTTCAGCCATCAAATTGACACACCCTAATATATAACAAAGATACTATATGCTGGGCTACTAAAGATTTTAAATTTAAACAAACAACAACAAATAAAGAAAACCCAAAGCTTATTGTAACTGCAACTGTCAAATCTACAATCAACCATATTTAATGTTGAGAAATTCAATAATAAAAAAAAATCAAGTTGTATGTTCCAAAAACTCAACAAACTGTTTGTTTTACATGCAACGTTAAGTTAAGTTAATTAAACTTGAGTTATGTGTTTAGCCCAAACAAGCGAGAGAGAGAGAGAGAGAGAGTGAAGTCGTTTTGGCTTATGGGGCGTATGTGGGTTTCGCTGATTTATGAGCAACAAAGGATTAAGATGGCAAAGCTAACGATATGAAGTTCGCTCTGCCGCTCTCTCTCTCTCTCTCTCACTCACTCACTCTCTCTTTTTCGCTGCTGCTGTTGACGAAACTTCAATTGCCAAAGGATTCATTTTCACTTAAAATTTATGATGCATGTTTTTCTCCCATTCCCTGCTCCACTCTCTCTCTCTCTCTCTCTCTCTTGCTCAGCTACTTTCGCTTGGGGCGGCTTCTGTTTGTCACATTTGCGTTTAAGCGATAATTTTTTGGCATATACAAAAGTTTTTTGTTTCTTTTATTTTTGTAGGCTTCATTGATGCCACACACACTCACACACACACACATACACAGGCACACCTTTGGGCCAACTCTCAGCCTCGTTGCTGTCCATGCTGCTGCTTCTTCTAATGTTTCGCTTAATGAGATACAAACACATAAATTCTCAAAAGTGTCATGCATCGCACATAACGGTTGCTCTGCTTCTTCTTCTTGTTATTGTTGATAAGCCCACAAAACTGTCGTATGTGTGGCAAAGAAAGTTTTTGTTGTTGTTTTTGCTTTTGCTGTGTGCGACGCCTTGAGGCAGCAACAACAAAATCAACATTTTTATTTTATAAATTAGAATTTATTTATATTTTTTTGCAGCATTTTTAAACATAATTTATATGAAATTTATTATTTAAAAGTTGCACTTTAAATATATATGTGTATAATTTAAAAACTTAAATGAATAATAGTTTTTATTTAATTTAAATATATATTTGTGTATTTACTCATGAATGAGCTTTTATATTTATTTATTTAAATATATGGACGCATAGCTTTTTTTATTTATGCTTTAACTTTAAAGTGATATTTTCAACGTTTTATTTATTTAATTAAAATATATTATTGCAATTTTTGTACATTTCTATTTTAATAAATTTCCAAACAATGTTTGCTCTATTTATTTATTAAAGTATTTAAGTATATTTCTCAATTAACACACATTTTTATTTATTAGCTATTAGTAGACACGCTCAATATTTATTTAATAAAAATTTATTTTTTTTGCATTTGTTTAGGATAGAAAGCTTATGGTAGTTTATATATTAATACAAATATATTTTTATTATATTTTAATTTATATCTATAATATAAATAACATACATAACAAATTTATTGATTAGTAAAGTTTGCATATAAACCAAAACTAAAAAAAAAACTTAAGCGCAATTGCAGCTGAAATTTAAATATTGAAGCAGCTGCTTGAGCAATAAGACAGCGAGCGAGTGAAATAGATAGAGAGTGGGAGAGAGAGGACGAGCGGCTTAGTGAGCAAAGCTGGCGAAAAACAAATGCTAAAGATAAATGTAGATAAATATAAATTTTAGTAATTCCAAAAAACAAAAAAAAACAAAAAAAGAACAAGAAGCACACACGCAGACAGCTGAAAGTAACGCCTTCCATTAGCCACCACCAGAGCGAGGACTAATGAGACTAACACACACACAAACACACACACACACACACACACACACAGATAGACAGAGAGACAGACAGAAGGACAAGCGCCTGCAGTGCGAACAGCAAAAGTTTTGCAAAGTGTCAGAAAATGTGAATGCGATTGTCGTAAGGTTGAGAGGGGAAGTGGGGAATGGGGGCTGGGGGTGGAGTACGGTGTGTGCTTGGGGTGCAATTGGAGGATACAGAGTGTGGGTAATGTGCCGAGGTAAACGCCAGCAACGGAGATGGATGATATCTAGACGAATGATGCATGAGAGTCGCACTGGGGATGAGGGGTGGGGCTGCGGAGGTGCGGCTGGGCATGGCGCCACGTTGGATGAGTGGGTGGCTGGGTAGCTGGGTGGCTGGTTTGGTGCGCTCTACGTAAATTCCGACGCTTCATTCGCCGGATAGACTCGGGGCAGAAGACATGGCTGCCATTGCCATTGCCACATGTGAGGAAAGCAGCCAAACAGGACGCAGGCGTACATGTGTGTGTGAGCGAATGAGCATGCGAAATGCACACACACACACACACATATACACACACACCTACAGAGACAGTGGCATATCCAGCTCGAATCTTGTCTACAATAAATCAAATTTTATTACACTTTTCTTTATGCATGCCACAGGATATGGCAAGCGTATGGTGCGCTGATGAGCACACACACACACACATAGACACACACGTAAATACCCATAGCGACTCTGCATGTATGTGTGTGTGCGCTGAGATTTGAGTGGGTGAAATTATTCGAATGCGCTCAGCCCAACGCCCAATATACTTTATATCGTAGATATGAATATTGTAATTAACAGCTGGCAGCCCTGGCATAACTTTTCATTTTAAATATATACGCACTTTATAGCGCATATAATATTGTTTATCGATACGCATTGCTGCATCATTTTTTTACATTTTATTCAGCATTAAAAGTTACTTAAGTTCAACTGTTTTTATATGCAAAATATTATTTTTAAGCTAATTTCCCTTAACGACTATTTAAAATGCAGCCCTAGCAGTTACTTGCGAGCTCTATGAAATTATTAAAAATTAATTTTATCATTTTATGTGTCAAAAATTAGTTAAACTAGCAAGTTTTTAAAACAATTTCGCAGGCTTTTAATTTAAAATTTATTTATAACTTTTTATAGAATAATAAAAAAAGTAATACAATTGCAATAAATATTTTCTAGTCAAATATTGCTCGATTTAAATTTTTTTTATTTTGATTTTTAACAACATTAATTCAAAATTTAATTTTGTTTAAAATTAAAAACATTTAATTTTATAAGCAGCAAATGTTGTTCTTAAAATATGATTTATTTATACCAACATATTTTAACCTTTAGAATAAACATTTTTTTATTCTAATTTAACTTTTTATATAATTATTCAGTTTTTACGTTTTTTTTCCAAGACAAATTGTTTTATTTGGTATAGAAATAAAACAAAAAGAGTTAATAAAATAAAATAAAAATAATAATAGTAATTAAAATAAATTAGTATATAAACTACTTAGTATTTATTTTATTTGATTGACCTTTTTTGATTAATTTCTAATATATATATATTTCTAATTTATATTAATTTATTTTTTTTTAATATATTTTTTTGCTCAGCATAACAATTTTACTTTTTAATTAATTAGGCGCTTTAATTTACAATTTGTTAAGATATTATTTGAAATAATTGTTAAAGGCACTAATAGCTGCATTAAGTATACGCCACATACGCCAACTTCGCTTGCTTAATGCTTGAGTTGCATTCGAATTAAACAAAACGCTTATAGAGCTTAATATTTTTGCTTTTATACCAATTAAGAATTAAATGCTTGCGACTCTTTCTAGCAGACACTGACTGCAAGCATTAAGTATACGCCACATTGTTCAACTATTTGTTTGTATTTAGTTGTATTTATATAGAAAAACAAAAACAGAGAGACAGAAAAAAGCGAAGCCAAGTGTTTTGCCACGTTTATGTTGTGAGGAACTTTTGCATTATGGCTGTTGAGACATAAATCAAAATTCCATTACGCCCGAAAAGGTTCCGCCCATATCAGAGACAACCCATGCTGTGATTTATTAGAAAAAACTGCATGCACGTTGGCAATGCTGAGAGTGGGTGGGGGTGGGCCTGGTAACTAAGGAGCAAGAGCAGCAGCAGCAGCAACAAACGCGTTTCTTTTGATAAAAATTTTGAACTAAATCAAAACTTCATTTCACATCGGTGGCATTTCTTGCGCCAAGCGCTCAACTGAGTTCAGTTTTCAGTTTACAGTTTACAGTTGAGTTGAGGGTGGTGCTGGGGGATGCAGCTGCAGCTCCGCCTACCAATCTCGGGTTGCACACAGAAAAAAAAACGAAGAAGAAGAAGTAGAAGGAAGCTGAGCACAACAACAGCGAAACAAGAAATGGCGGGCAAAACTAGAAAGTGTAGCCGAGAGCAGCAGCAGCAGCAGCAGCAGCAGGACGACGCTCGTCCTTGTGCCTGAACCATCGGTTGTCGGTGTCGCATTCAGCGACAAACGCCAAAGCCAAACGAGAGAGAGAGAGAGAGCGAGGCACAGGCTCAGACCCAAGCCTGGCAGGCATCGTTGTGTGTCCTGCGACTTGACTCGACAAAATTCACTGCTCTGGCTGTCAGTTCAATAAATCATTTGCGTTTTGACACGCCAACGCTGGCGTCGCTGCCACCACCAGCAGCAGCAGCAGCAGCAGCGCTCTCTGCACCAATGAAAATCCATAAATACGAAAACAAAGCAAAAACCCAAGCACACAGACCAAGGACGAGCGACAGCGACATTGCCAGGCTCCTTCTGGGATGCACATAAATTGCAAGCTATAGAAGATGGCGGCACCAGCAACAAAACATAGAAAAAAAGTGAGAAGCAGCATCAGCAGCGGCAGCGGCAGCAACATGCCCCACAGTAGCACAAGAGTCCATAGATCAGTGGCATGCCATGAGACGACGGCAGGTGGCGTGGCCAAGACGATGATGAGTGTGTCCTCAACGCCGTCAAGATGCAGGCGCCACCCACCCATCCAGCCACCCATCCAACCAGCTTGAGCCTGCACTGACTCTGACACCGCCAAGCACTCGTGGCAATAAACAAAATGTTCAGAGCATAAAGCCACATAAAAAAAAAAACAGCTAAAATATTTTCGTATTTTATGTTTATTTTTTAAATATTTTTTTTGTTACAAATAGCATCTTAAATGATTTATTTATTAAGATATTTTATTGTTTGCCTAATAATATTTAATAAATATAAATAGATTTGAGCAGATATTGAGAAATATTAAATTTATTCAAAAACTTTATATTTTTATTAAAGGCAATTTAATAATTAAATTTAAGCTCAGTCTATAGTCGATAATGGAGAAATTTGTATACTGTAACTGTTAATATTTTTTTAAAATATTTGTCGTATGCATTTATTACATTTTTAAAAAATAAAAATATAAGTATTATTTCCATTTTTATATATTGAAAGAAATTTTGGTCATTTTTTTTGATATTAAATATTTAAGATTCATTATAAAAAAGCTGCTCTAATATTTTATGTATATTTTTCTATTCATTTAAAGCATAAAAATATAGAAAATATTAATATGTTATTCTTAGCTTTAAAAATAAGTTATTTTAAACATAAAAATAACTGCTCCACAAATTGTTAATGCATTTTATTTATATTACATTTTTTTTTATATTTTGATTGCCTTTAATAAGAAATTTACATTTTAATTTAAATCAATTGAATTCAGAAATCTTATTGCTTGCCCTATAATAAATTAAACGAGCTTTTAATGTTATTAATAATTTAAAAAAGCTGCTAAATAAATTCAAAACGTATATATATAAAACAATTATTTAGTTTGTATGCAACTAATATTATATATAATGAATCATTTAAAAAGTTTGAATATTTGTCAATTTCAATTCATTGTTAGAGCTTCAGGCTTGACTTTGAAGCTTACACCAAAAAATTTGTTGCTTGATTTATGTGCTCAGTCTGAAGTTTATTGTCAAATGCATTATTTGTTTAAATACGCTAACGTATCCTTTAAAATACTTGCGATTTACAGGCAACATTTGCAAATACAACAATCTTTGTTTGAATTGTCATTGTCTGTGGCTGAGACTGAGTTCGAGAGCTTGGCGCACAAAAGTTTGTCGAATAAATCAACAAACCCTTTTTGGACATTTATGATCGTAAAGTTAAAAAATAAAAGGCATAAAAATCAGCATTTAATGTGACCCTGTCATAAATTTACACAGTACAGTGTCTGAATAATGAAAGTAACAGACGAATTTATTTGCACCACAGCAACAACAACAATCAACAGCATTTTATATAGACAGCACTGGTGGCTGCTGCCGCTGCCGCTGCTGCTTATAGAGATATAAAATTAACGGGATACATATAATGAAAATAATGAAATAATAAATTGTGGATTGGTTGCTGCTTGATTGGAGCTGGGGAGGAACAGAGAATTTACTGCTTAAGGCCAGCGTAAAGAATTATAAATTAAGAATTTAATTTTAAATAAGTTAAAGCAATTTATGTTAATAAATAGAAACATTTCAATCATTTTGTTTTTTCAATTGCAAATTGTTTTTTGTTATGCCTTAGCATTGCTTAAGCGTAATTAATGTTGAATAATAATTAGTAATTTATTTTGCTTTGAAATTTAATTGAAAATTAGTATAAAAAATTAAAAAAAAAAATAACGCGGATTTGTCAATAAATATTTTAAAAAATTGAAAAAGTCTAGAGATTATTTTTAAATAATTTAGATAAATGTAATAATTTATATAATAATTATGCAAGACTCTTATTGCTAATTATTGAGCGCTATTTACAAAAAATCATTATTTTAATATAATTAAATCAATACAAAATAATGCAAATAATCTCTAATTATTTTTAACTCTCTTAATAATAATTCTTTGTGATCAATTTGTAATTTTAATTGTAAATATTTGAAAAGAGTTCAACTGAAAATAATAGAAACATTGCAAACATTTGGCATAAATAAATAAATGGATTTATATGTAGATTTTGCTTACATACAAGTTGTAAACAGAAAAATCTGAAACTAAATAACATGCATGCAAAGTAATGACGTGGTAAGTACGTTTGTAAGCAAAAGGTGCAAAAGTTCAAACAAACTGAATGAAATGCGCCAAGCGACAATTTCTAATTACAAATTCGCCACAGCATTTAACCCGTTTTTGCTGTTTGCCTTGGCTAACACACACACACACACACATGCATTAGTGTGTGTGTGTGTGTAGAATTTTCATTTGGGACATGCATACATGAACACCTTTTGGACAAGAGTGCAAACAGTGCGGTTTGCAAATGATTCGTTAGAAAGGGCAGAGGAGCAGGAGAGTGGGAGGGGTTATTTAGAAGAAGAGAGAGACAAAAAAACCTTTGCAAGCTGTGGGACTGGGACTAGAGAAAAAAGCTCAGCTTGCAGCATTTTATGCTGATCCCTGTCAGGCAACAAAACACACATAATCTTCAAAAAGGAAAACAGCGCTCAACGTTGATAGAAGCGCCAGAGCAAGAGAAAGAGTAAGAGCAAGAGAGAGAGAGAGAGAGAGAGTAAACAAACAAAATATTTATGCCACCCAACTACACAAGCGATAAAAATGGGCGCCTTGGCCAAGCAGCAGCTTCAAGCTAGGATATTGTCTCCTGTATTTTTTTTTTCTTTTTGCTGCTTTGACTCTACGTAAAAAATTACGGAACAGCAACAAACATCAACCAATAATGCAGACGCGATTATGTCCAGCTATGCAGGACGCTGGTAGAGGACTGGGACTGCAACTGAGCATCAGGACGACTGCGAATGTGAAGTTGATGGCAGAGTCAGGACACAAAACGAGACTCGACCAAACAAACAGCACATAGCACACTATTCAACAAAAAAAAAAAAAAATAAAAGGGCAACAGCAAAAATTAAAAGCAAACAAAACACGCTGAAAAAAGACAAAAAAACACACACACACATATATTTATTTATTTATATATAGAAATGTATATGCAGCAGCTAAAAAAGAAACAAGACAAAATGGAAAGTGTTGCACAATGGGCGTTGCTTCAAGTCCAGGACACACACACACACACACAGACACTTGCCACAGTTGCCACAGTGTCCTGATTTATATCCTTGACAAGCAACAAAGTACACTGTGCGAATATTTTTTGTCGTTTTGCTTTGAGTATTTTATTATTTAGCTTTCATTTTAATGCCAAATATGCAAGGCGACTTATCAACTTAATTAATTTTCATTTTGGGTAAGAATTTTGGGTCTCATCATTAAATCCATTTTCATATGCGGATAACTGTAAATTATGAAATTTAACATTTTACATAATCTAATAAAATATTTATACATACCTATCCATACACAACCTATAACCGAAAGCAAATTTGACCTTTGAAACGCATTTGAATATATCGTCATATATATTGTTTCTATCACGATCAGGTGCTGACAATTTTATATCCGAAATTCCATCTAAAATGGGATGGAAGTATCTATGTACTCCCACAGTATGAATCAAACTTAACCGATCAAATGAAAACTTATCATAGTGCTCAACATAGTACGGGTGGTGCTCATCATAGTCCGATTGAGTAATTAATTTTATGAGAAGCTCGTGTGGCTGATACTTTGTCATTAGTTGTAGTTTTTCCACTCCAATAAAGAACTCGCCGCTCAAATCACCAAAGCCATGTTTCATATTCACTCCACGGCACTGATTAAAGCTCTCAGTACCAAATTCTTTTCTCAGAATGAGAGTCCATCCATGGCTAGTCGCATTCGATATGCAGCGCACCTGGAAGGGCTCAGTGCCTGGAATACGAATCGTTTGAATTTCATTTGAATTGCCAAGGGGTAGACAACTAGACGCTTCAGTAAAATTATCCAGTTTCAAATCGGCCGCAACCTTAGCGCTTAGTGTCGAGATATTTATTTCCTGTTCACGAATGTTTGCCTTCAGTCTTTCAACTTCCTTTTGCAACGTTTCATTTACATTTTTGCAATCCTATGAATAGCAGAAGCACAAGTATTAAAATAAATAAATATAATAATGCATTTTACAGTTTATACCAGATCACAATCAAATGCCGAATTAAATTCCACATAGAGCAACAAAAACATTAAAGAAAATACAAAATTCCAATTTTTCATATTGAATTTAGCAAATGAACTTTTCAAGAGCAAACTACAAAATAAACTAAAACGAAATTTTTGTAGACTGACTGATCATTGGCAGAAACTATTTGAGTGAACTTATAGATATATATGTATATATATACATAGCTATTTTTAACTGCACGTTTTCTTAAATAATGTGCTCCTATATATGTTTGTATGTATATAATAATTTAATATTAATTAAATTATAACTGAACAAATATTATAATATATAACAAATTATTGTTGAATGCAATATGTGTTGTTAAATTATAAATTATATTTAAAATATATAAAATAGTAAGCTATGTAAGTGTATAAGAACTTTCGTATTTCTCTATTCCATTTATTTTATTTTTAGTTCCGCTTGTGATTTGATTAGCCACAATTTAATTTATAGTTCTTATGAAATGTGGCAGCTAATAAAAAATTTTCCTAGAATTCTTCGAATCCGTTATGCAAAATTAAAAAATAAAATTGTAGCAGTCAAGAATTTTAATTTGGCTTGCAGTATTATATTTAATAGATTATTTATTTCTTCTTGTAATGAAAAGTTACATATTGCTTTTGTTTAATTTAATAATTTCTTTCAATTCACTAGACTGTGGGTCTTATCATCACAACCAACTTCCCCGAAGAGTTCCAAACATTGCTGCAAATAAAGAAATTCAGCAAGTTATACAATCTAATTAAATATTTTTTGCTTACTTTTCCAACCAATGGCATTTATTATACCACCAACCAAAGTCGTAATGATCAGCAACTTCTACTATATTCAAATTGTGCTCTAAAAAGTTAAAACTGCCAGTATATGAACCGTAGTTTAGCAACTTGTATGACTCGACTTCATTGCCAATTAAGAAATTGCTATAGCGTGCAAGATCTAAGGCGCCTGTCAGATAATCCATTTGTATAAAGATCTCGTGTGGCTGACACTTTGTCATCAAGTGCAATTTTTCTAGACCGATAAAGAACTCGCCGATCAAATCATAAAATCTTTGCTTATATGCAGTCCAGGTGCGATTAAAGTTTGAAGTAACACCTGCTTTGCTTAATATAATTTTAAATAAGTTAATAAAAAGAAACATTTCAATCAGTTTTTATTCTTTTATAATTCTTTAATAATCACATACGAACACACGCACACAGTTGTGTCCTGATTTATATCCTTGACAAGCAACAAAGTACACTCTGCGAATATTTTTTGTCGTTTTACTTCGAGTAGTAGAGCGAAATATGCAAGCCGAATTATCAACTTAATTAATTTTCATTTTGGGTAAGAATTTTGGGTCTTATCATCACATCCATTTTCTTTAGCTTATGCCTGTAAATTATGAAATTTAACATTTTATATAATCTAATAAAATATTTATACATACCACTCCAAGGGGTATGAGTATAAACACCGTTTATACCACCAACCGAACCAGTAGTCTGAAGCGCAATTTATTGTTTCCTCATCACTATCACGATCTAAAGTAGAGAATTTTACATGCAAATTTCCTTCTAAAATGGAACGGCGTCCACTATGTGCTCCCAGAGCATCAATCCTATATGACTGCGTTTCATTTCCAATAGAGAAATTATCAAAGTAACCATAGTGGTTGGGGTCATATGGTAATTTTATGAGTAGCTCGTGTGGCTGAAACTTTGTCATTAGATGAATTTTTTCCAGTCCAATAAAGAACTCGCCGTTCAAGTCACCAAAGCCATGTTTATATTCACTCCACGTACGATTAAAGTGGAAAATTTCTTTTCTCATAATGAGAGTCCATCCATTGCTAGTCGTATTCGATATACAGCGCACCTGGAAGGGCTCAGTGCCTGGTATACGCATCGTTTGAATTTCATTTGAATTACCAAAGGGTAGACAACTAGTCGCTTTAGTATTCAGTTTAAAATCGATCGTTCTTAGTGTCGAGATAGTTCTGTCATTTTCACGAATGTTTGCTTGCAGTCTTTCAACTTCCTTTTGCAACGTTTCATTTACATTTTTGCAATCCTATGAATAGCAAAAACACAAGTATTAAAGCAAATAAATATAATTATCCATTTTACAGTTTATACCAGAGCACAATCAAATGCCGAATTAAATTCCACATAGAGCAACAAAAATATTAAAGAAAATACAAAATTAAAAATTTTCATATTGAAATTAGCAAATGAACTTTTCAAGAGCAAACTACAAAATAGACTAAAACGAAATTTTGTAGACTGACTGATCATTGGCAGAAACTATTTGAGTGAACTTATATATATATATATAGCTATTTTTAACTGCACGTTTTCTTAATTAATGTGCTCCTATATACATATGTTTGTATGTATATAATAATTTAATATTAATTAAATTATAATAATTCGCTTAATACTGTACTTTGTTGTAAGCTAAATAAACTATATATTATTAAGTTTATGTAAGTGTATAAGAACTTTCGTATTTCTCTATTCCATTTATTTTATTTTTAGTTCCGCTTGTGATTTGATTAGCCACAATTTAATTTATAGTTCTTATGAAATGTGGCAGCTAATAAGAAAATTTTCCTAGAATCCGTTAAGCAGTTTATATGCAAAAAAAAAAAACAAAATTGTAGTCAGTCAAGAATTTTAATTTGGCTTGCCAGTATTCATATTTCATAGATTATTTTATTTCTTCTTTGTTTTTGAAAAGTTACATATTGCTTTTGTTTAATTTAATAATTTCTTTCAATTCACTAGACTGTGGGTCTTATCATCACAACCAACTTCCCCGAAGAGATCCAAACATTGCTGCAAATAAAGGAAATTCAGCAAGTTCATACAATCTAATTAAATATTTTTTGCTTACTTTTCCAACCAATGGCATTTATTATACCACCAACCAAAGTCGTAATGATAAGCGCAATTTCTACTATAATGATTATCATTATCACGATGCAGTGTTGTAAATTTCATATTCAAATTGTGCTCTAAAAAGTTAAAACTGCCAGTATATGAACCGTAGTTTAGCAACTTGTATGACTCGACTTCATTGCCAATTGAGAAATTGCTATAGCGTGCAAAATCTAAAGCACCCATAACATAATGTAATTTTATATAGATTTCATGTGGCTGAAATTTTGTCATCAAGTGCAATTTTTCTAGACCGATAAAGAACTCGTCGTTCAAATCACCAAAGCCTTGCTTATATTCAGTCCAGGTGCGATTAAAGTTTGAAGTAAAACGTGCTTTGTTTAATATGACAGTCCAGCCATTGCCAACGATCTCGGACTTGCAGCGCACCTGGAAGGGCTCAGTGCCTGGTACACGAATCGTTTGAATATTGTTCGAATTGCCAAACGATAAGCAGCTGGTTGCGTATCCTTCATATTGCTTAATATTATTCAAATTCAAATCAGAATTGGCTGCTGAGTTCTGCCTATCAAATTGCTCTCTGGTAATGCCAGCTGGTGCCTCTAATTTCCTCGAAGCTCTCGAATTGCTTTGTAGTCTCTTTACGGTTTGTTCTAGTTCCTCAATCTTCTTTTCATACTCAACCAAATCTTTCAGCATCGGTGCAGTTACATTATTGATATGTCCAGAGCATTCCTTTAAAACAAATGTTTAATTAAATACAATTTTGCATTTTACAGCTACTAATTACCGAGTCACAATCAACTGCTGCATTCAATTTCACATAGAGCAATAAAAATATTAAGCAAAGCACAAAATTCCAAATTTTCATCTTGAACTCCTCAAGCGAAAGCTGCAAAATAGACTGAAACAAAATGTTGAAAAGTATTTCTGCTTAACATATATACTTGCAATATTTCACTCAATATTTTATTCAAATTTTAAATATTTGCTTATATATTATACTAGTTCATATACACATTTCTTTTTGCTATAATTATATTAATTTAGGTCAGTGAAAACGTGCAAAGATTTGTTAAATTTATGATTTTTCTTTTTAGAAATATTTGCAGCTAAAAGTTCTTTGATTTATAGGCGAAATTAAAATTTTAATTGCCTTGATAACTTTTGCTGAGAGTCCGTCAAGTAAATCATTTTCACAAATTTAAGTAAAAAATATTAAAAAATAAAAAGAAAATTATATATTAAAAAATATAATTTAAAAAATAAATAAATTTCATATTTATAATTAGCACAGGCTGAGCAAGCAGAAAATGTGTTAGGTAAGTTCTGGGCCGTTTAATATTTAAATTAAATATTTTGGCGGTCTAGCAATAATTCTGTTAATAATTAGGGCCATAAAAATAGCAAATTTAATTTGTTATGCAATTTAAACTCAATGCAAGATATTAGTTCATATTGAATTAATTTGAAACAATAGAAAACATTCTTGCATTTCATTTATTTGTACGCGAATTAAAAATAAATATATACAATTAAATTTATTTAAAAAATGTAAACTTTTTTATGCTAATAGCTAACTATATTATAAAGTGATTGGGTTTATAATAAATTAAACTAAATTAAAGGCAGTACTTTTCGCTCAGTGTAATGTAATGACAAAAAGCGCATCAAGTTCGTAGCATTAAGAAAGCGAAGCAACAAGAAAAAAACGAAAAGCAGAGCAAAAACAAAAAAAAAAAAGAGCGACAACTTACGATGACGACAGAGGCGACGATGTCGAGGATGTCGACTCGTTTCCGGCTGGCGAGGCAAATGTTGGGAACGACGGTAGCAATGCTGATGCCAAGCTGACGAACAGCAGTGACCAAGTGGAGGCAAGTGGCAGCGTAGCCTCCACCAGCAAAGAGGATCCGCAATGGACAAACAAACAGTTGAATAGTTGCGCATACGCCCTGTGTGTGCTGCATGTATGTGTGTGTGTGTGTGTGTGTTGTGCGCGCGGTTTTGTGTGCATTTTGGATTTCTTTTGTTGCAGCTTCTCAGCTACAGCTACAGCTCAGTTGAGTTCCAGCTCGACAGCCAGTCGGCGGCGACACCTAACAGGGCCAACCCCCAAGCCCCAAGCCCACCCGAATTCACAGTTAGGTTTTGTCTCTCTTGCTCTTTCTCTTTGCAGCTGCTTCTAACAGAATTTAATACTTATTGTGCCTTTTTGTTGCTGCTGCTGCTGCTGCATAAAGAAACGCAAACAGAATTTATGTTGTGACATTTTAAATTGCGCAATTTTTATGAAATCCTTTTGCTCTGGCAACTTGGGTGCGTTTGAGTGCGCAGCAGCGCCATCTCGCGGCCATGGCAGACACTTGACTGTGCAACGAAAAATGCGACCCAATGAAATTTTTGTGTGCTGCATTTTTCTCGCTTTGAGTCACACACACATGCACTCTGTTTATTTATATTTATTTTTATGTTTAGCCCCATGGCCATGTCCAAGGCTTGGCCACTGGCTTCACTTCAGAAGCAGCGCCCAACTGCCAAGACCCAAAAGCCCCGCCATGATTTACGATGATGATGTGCTGGCTGCTGCGTCTCCAACCAGCCAGTGGGCAAGATGCGGCGGCTCTGGAGCGGAGCACTCGAGAGTTGCTCGCTGCTTTGCATGGAATGCGCCACAGTCTGGAACTGAAGTACTCGTCTATCCTAAATACATTTCATTGTAGTTCAAGCAACAAAGTTTATTATTTGTCGTTCTTATAGTTAAAAGCATTTTTATATTTCTTTTAATTTAAATAATGTACAAAAAATATGTTCTAGGCTTAGAATTAAAATCAATTAATTCAACTCAACAGCGCTTAGAAAATCAAAACAAAAACCCAAACAACTTTTAGTTTAATACTAGAAAATAGTAACGTTTTTTTTTTTATAATTTTTGTAATATTAAAATAAAAGTAATTAATTAGTTTAATTCACACAAATGAATTACTTTTATTTTAATATTTCTAAATGGGTCTAATTGATATAGAGAAAACAAATTATGTTTAGCCATAAGCTTAAAATTGATAAAAATAGCTGCTAAGCTTTAGGATAGATTCGATATTGTTTATATTATTTAATTATTAATTTATTTAATGGCTTAGAAATATAGTTTATTTTTTAGCGCTCAACAAATAATTTTGCTTTATTAGTTTAATGCATTTGCTGCATTTTTACAATTTTTAGTTGCTCACTGATTTAAATTATTTTCTTATAATATTTTTATAGAATAAATTGCATTTATTTATATATTTTAAAATATTGTAGGTTACTTTATTAATAATATATGTAGTAAACCGAAAGCATAATATTAAATATAAGTTTATTATTTATTAACTGTATTAGACTCTGTATTAGAATTAACAATTGTTAACAACACCAAATATTAATAATCAACATATATAAATAGAATATAGCAATCTTAATATGAAAAACATTTTACTAATTGCAGATTTCAATCCCACTCATTTCTCCAGAAGTAGAGTTGATAGCCTAAGTACAGAGTCTAACACTGTCGGCTGCAACTAGCAACTTTTGTTTATACTTAAAAATTATTGAAAGCAAAGCCTAAAATTAACATTCACTTTATTTAACTGCAAATTTAATTTACTAAAAAATTGCTGAGAATACAACAAGCTGCAGTTGTCGGCATTGTATTGACGACAATATAATATATATATATATATATTATATGTTGTGTGGGTGGCATATATAATTGGGATTACTTTTTTCAGAGCGACAGACATTTGGCAAACGCAGTTGATGTCCGTTCTGCTTGTTGTTGTTGTTGTTAATAAAAATTTATGATTATTGTTTTCACATTTCTCATGTTGTCAATATTAAAAACATTATTTTTCACGCGAATTGGCAGCAGCCATGGACATGGCAATGGCCGATGGACATGGCCATGATGCAATCGTGTAACGTTTTGTCTGTTTGCGTTGCAAAATGTTATTGAAATTCGTTGATGGAATTCGAAAATAAAAACAACAACACAACTTGTGTTCACAAAAAAAACAAAAACATGCTGAATGAACTTATTTCGTGCCTTGTAATTAGCAGGCGCCATATTTGGACGGCACTGGAATGAGGACATGCGGAGCAGGTGCAAGGGCCACAAATCCATTTCGTTGTGGCACCATTGTTACACCAGCATTCGGGGCACAATTGTCAGGCAATAAATCCATGTGTGTAGGGTTGTAAATTTTTGGCGGATGGCCGATGAAAAACTGCATATTATGCAATTCGACAATACGCCAAACATGTAGCACCCCCCAGCCCCCGCTTCAGTTGAAGCTGCAGCTGCAGCGTTAACGGAAACGGAAACGCGCATACAAGCTCCAGCCTCTCTTCTTCATCTTCAGCCACAGCCACAGGCACCAGGCACCAGGCACAACAACAAACGCTTGCAGTGCTTTGCATATCAATGAAAATGCATAAATTTTTTATTGCCGTGCGTGTCCACGCGCAGATTTTTTTACTGCCTGCATTCGCCCACGCCCCTTCGGCCCACAACTGTTCGTCCATCAAGCCTTATAAATCAGTTGGGCAACAGCAAAGAAAACAACAACAAACGAAAACTTTTCTTGACAAAAAACCTTCCGCCCGTTTGGAGCTCGTCCTTTGACATAATCCTTAGCAAAACTGCAGCGCGCGAAAAACATTGAAAATCCATAAAAATGCATCATAATTTCTAACCATGCCATCAATAGCCAACTGGATCAGTCGCAAGGATAAAGCAACAGCTGCGCTTGGTAGCTTAGGGGTGTTCAGTAGGCCTTAGCAAAAGAATAGTTTAAAATTATTGCAGCATAAAAATAAAGTAAGACAAAATGCACAGAAATTAAAAATAAATATAATAATATTATTTTATTAGGAATTGGCTTACACAATAAATAAATATTTGCCTATACAATAAATGTTAAAGGTCAAGTTGTTTAATGAAAAATTAGAATTATTGCTGCATAAATAATTATTGGCTAATTAAAGTTTTTAAATAGTATCTATATTATTTTAATTATTAAATTATTACTCAAAAAGTAAGTTATTATTATTATATGTTTAAATTAATATTTTTTTTAAATAAATGATAAAATTTGACCAAAAACAAAATAATTTGAATAAAAAAAATATTGTTATTTATGTAATTTTTTTATATTGTTTTTTTTTCTTATTTATTTAACCAATATTTGTTTAAATTGCATATAATTTAATAACAATTTGCATACTACTACAATCTTAATACTGGTTAATACAAAATAAACCGAGTAATTAAAATAAATAAATCGTAATAATAATAAACATTTAAAATTTGGCTAAATAAAATTCCAAAATTAAATAAATAACATGAGCAATAATTTTATTCATGTATAATTTTCAATTTAGTTGCTCCAACCTGACATTTATATTGACTGCCCCTAATACGCTCCGAACTCAACGCAACTGAACATTCGGCAGATATTTTGCACACCCTCTGGCAGCTCTGATGGGCATCAGTGGACTGCGGCTTATGAGTTGCATGCAACGCGTGCAGGTGAGAGCCAGCGGCAAGGACTGTTGACGCATGTCCTTGTGCAAACACAGCAATGGTCATGCTAATAGATTCTGCGCTGCAACCAAAAAAAAAAAAAAAAAAATAGAGAACAACAACCATTACATGCGTGAGGCGTGTGGGCGTGGTGGGTGTGGCATCTTTGCTGGGCGAGTGCATATAATCAGAGTAGTGGGGCCTTGGCAGGCAGCGCTTTTGTTTTACTCAACGAATGGCAGAGGATCGTAAATTTTACTTCATTCATTGGACAGACAGTGGACAGGACACTGCTCCTGGGGTCTGGGTCTGGGGCTCTGCGCTTTTTCCTCTCACTGTGTGTGCGCATTTGAGTGCATTCGATGCGATATGTTGCCCGCTGTCCACATGTCAGCCACTTGCATTTATTTATTGAATTATGAGACTGCTGCGCGGCTCTGTCCAGGCCTGGCCTGGCCGCCCGTTAAGGTAGCCAAGGTACAACACACGTTAACGCAAAAAGCTCAGCCTGGGCCAACAGCCAAGAGTTATGGCCGTGTAAACGCCAGCGCAAGCCCAAAAAGGAAAAAAAAAAAACAGAAATATTAAATGAAATTATTATTTTGTTTTTGCTTTTTCGGCTGCTGCACATTTTAATGCAGATTGATGGGCTTAAGTGCATAAAGCTGAGAGATAGTCGCAAGTTCTTAATTGTGGCAAGCTCGAAATGCATATTAAATAATAATTTAAATTTAGGCAGAGCAAATAAAAGTTGTAAGCCAAGCATTCATTTTTTATAATTTTCTTTTATACATTCATTTTTTGCTGCAGTTTAATATTTATTTTAGAAGTTTACAATGCATATCTTTTATTTTGTATACTTACGTTTAGCTAACTAATAAATAACTTTATTTTTAAATTATTATCAAATTTAACATTTTATTATCTCTCATATTTTGAATGTTTATAACGTTTTAATTTATTAATTTCACTTCAGTGCAACTTTACAAGCTTTACAATTAACAAGATTAATTATTATACAAAATAATATAATAGTTAAAGTAAGAAATATAAATAATATACTAGTATAATAACAATAATAATAACTAGCTGCTAAAACTATCGACTCGACAGTTAATTTATATCTAACTTTCACATATTAAGTTTAGTCTAAGAATTTAATACAATATTTAATATCTTTGCATTGCTTACAATTCAATAAAGTGAAATTGAAAATTTTGTGCATTCTTTTCTTGAATTTGTGCGTTTAAAAATGTTGTTTAAATTTATTGTTAAGCAAACTGATTTCGTCAGCCCTTTGAATTGCCTGTACCTTTAAATAAAGTTAGGTGTTGAGCAAATATAACAAATCTAGTTATAAGTGCATTAGAGCTCTGTTGACCTAAGCAGATGTAAGCAAGCCGCTCCATATGCAAGTAGCTCACATATTTGCGCAGTCGAGAGTCAACAGCTTAGGCGAGTGTCTAATGAAAAGTCATAAACTGTCAGCCATGGCCAAAGAAATCAGCGGCAACTCACAAAAGAAGGCTTTTGGGTGGAGGGGGTGGGGCTAAGCATATAGCTAATTAGAAGTATCTTGCAAGTATCTCTTGGCGGTATCTAGAATTTCAAAGTAGCGCTGGCGCAAAATCAACAAGCGTCTAATGAAAATAGAACGAGTTTTCCCCGAGCCACTGTCAACAGCAGCGGCAGCAAAGAAAGATACGGCGTAGTCAAACAGCATCCGTGTGTGGCGGTGGGTGGGGGCGACAGCTGTGCGCTAGTGTCAACATTGAAATTAGTAACAATTAAAAGACAATGCCGACATTGTCATATACAAATATTTACAACAAGTTGCGCTTGCAGCTGCCACAGACGCCGTCTTTGATGAAGGCAGAGCACCAACGACTTGATTTCAAAACATAACATAAGCAAATAAAAGAAAACTTGTAATGCATAAGAAAAATCAAAAATATAACAGTTATATTTTATAACTAATATTTAGTTCGAATTATTGCTTGAAGCGAATTAAATATTTGAAACAAATATTTATCATTAGTTAATTTATTTATATTAACAAATCAAACCAAGCATAAAAGTTTGTAATGTTTATATAGTAGCAAATTAATTGGTTTTTATTTTCTGTACTTAACTATGATTTGCATGCTTTTAAATTGCATAAATATTTGTTATATTTTGTATACAAAAATTACAAAATTAAAAACTATTGTGTGTTAGCTTTTTAATAAATAAAATTTCCATTTAAATAAATCTGCGCTCCAAAAACTCAAATAAGAGTTACTAATATTAAATTATTAGATATATATATATATATATATATTTTAACTTTAAAATCAGTTTTTGTAAACTGAAGAAAAATATATATATCATAAATCTGCGCTCTAAAAAATTCAGTAAGACTTACAAATGTTTTATTATTATTATTATTTTTAATTAGAGGCAAAATGAGTGTTTGAGAATTGAAGACAAATATATAACGGAGAGCTGTTCTAGTTGATTCGTAGTTAAAATAAAAATCAAAGTATGACAAAAATATAACTGAGAGCTGTTATTATTAATTTGTTGTTAAAATAAATATCAAAAAAATCTATAAAATAATTGCACAATTATAATAAAAGCTAGAAATAACTGCATCAAATTAATTTATTTGAAAACACTAGAAATTAAAATTTGGTTTGTGTTTTTTTAGTGCTCAACAACAAAACAAATTATTATATATATTTAAATAAAGCTTATAAATTTAATAACAATGACATATGGAGCTTTGAAAGCTTTGGCGAGCTGAAGCTGCGATGAAAGTTAAAAATTATTAAAGGTAATTAAACATAAACAAAGCAAACAGAACACGCAACGCTTCACTTGCGTTTCGAATTTTTCACAATTCAATGCACATAGCTGAATAAATAATAAGCCAACTGATGAAAGCCAAAGGCGAATTAGTCACAAAGCGTTAGCAATGAAAAACGCACGCATTTTGCGCAGTTGCAACATTTTGTTGCTGCTAACGGGTTATCAGCTGCATTGGTTCGATTTGAAGCAGCAGCGCTATCGCCTGGCCTGGCCCTGCGCGTTGCACATTCTGCTGCTGTGTGGCATCTACGCCGCGTGCTTTGCGCAGCATTTTGAGCGCAGCTCGTTGCTGCAACTGCTGCATGATGTGTCGCCATTTCTGCACGGCTTGACGCGCTTGCAACTGCTGCTGGGACTCAAAGTGTTTGCCTATGCGCTGTACGCCTCGCTGCGCGTAGTGGGCGTGGCCAGCGAGCTGACAACGCTGCTGCCACTGCAACGCGGCAGAGCCAAAGTGCAGCAGCAGTTGCAAGCGCTGGCGCTGCTTTGTGGCAGTTTGCTGCTGCTGCTAAGCTTTGGCATCTACATTGGCTACGAGCTGAACTTTGAGCTGCCGCCGCGGCAACATGTCATGATTGCTGCAGCGCTGTTTATGCCACACTTGGCCCTGGCTGGCGCGCTGCGTTTCTACAACATGCTCAGCTGGCTGTTGCAACAGCAGCTGCAGCAGCTACAGTCGCAAGTGGCAACCAGCAGCGAGCTGGAGCTGCAAGCTCAGTGGCAACTGCTGCAGCAACTGACGCAACATTTTGCGCGTCTCTTCAACAACGTGCAACATTCGCTGCTGCTGCTGCTCTCACTCAATTTCAATTGCCTGCTCGCTGCTGTGCACAGTTTTGTTTTCTATCGCAGCAGCTGGCACTTGCTCTTCGATGAGCGTCATCGGCGCATCTTCTATGCGGGCAATGCCTGCATCTACGCCTGCATCTGCTCGGACTATGCCACGCTGCTCTGGACGCAGCACTCGCTGCAGCAACAGGTGAGTCTCAAGTCGCCCGAGCTCACTCACTCACTCCCTTTGGCTTACAGCGCTTGCAGTTCATGCTCCAGCTGCATGCGCTGCTAACTCCCAGACACTCGTCAGTGCTTAGCAAACGCTTGCGCCAGCTGCTCAAGGATATGCGTGATGTCCTCTACGATGCCTTCAAGTTTAAATTCCTCGCCATCTGGCGCTTCAACACTGCGCAGTTTACTTTGGTAACTCAACTCTTTATAGCCTCTAATATTGTTAAATTAATTTTATATTTCCATTTAAATTTGTTTGCCAGCAACATTGCCTAATGCTTTAGCTCAAGTCTAACAATATAACAATATAACAGCTTAAATTAATTTTCTTTCTTTCATAAAAACAAGAAAGCAAAATTTTTATTCTGCTCTTTTATTAGATAGTTATATTTGCTATGTATATTTTTATTTAGCATACATTACTTTTTTTTTTATTTATATCTAAAATTTATTTCTTGCAGCTCCTGTGCCTGCAGCTGCTTGGAATCGCGGTCATTGTCGTCTATCAATATCTAAACGATGCTGTTCTACAAACAAATGAGCGCTTGGATAGCAACGCCGATGATGATTAGCTTTTAAATTCGCTTTTTAAATGTAGTTTGGGTTTTTGTTTCACATACGCACAACTTAATCTATAAATTTTAGCTGTTGCCCTAAGTAACACATGTTGGTCACAAATCACGATTAGGTTGCTCATAAAATAGTTACAAAATATAATTTGGGTTCTACTGTGAGATGGCAAGCTGGGCGAGGGTTGCTACTAAACTACTGGCACACACTGTTATTGTAATAAATTCGCTTTGCTTATTCAATTGTAAATAGTTTCAAATTAATTGCTAGCTAACGATCTCTGTTTCGCTCTTTGAGTGGTAAATTCTGAAATGCAATCTATACATTCGAAGGTCAGGAATACGCAAATGCATGACCTTTTGCAAATCCTTCAGCTATCACTGAGGACTAGGACTGTTTTGCAATGAAGATCGGCCATGCAGTATACAATTAAATAAACTATTGCATACTTTCAAGTGCAGCTGCTTAACAAGTGGCAGCCTCTAGAGCAAATAGGCTATAACTCCACCGCATGCAATCTAAATTACTAATTTCTGTTTTGCGGCATAATAATTAATCGAATTGAATCATAAAATCATGTGCGTATCCTGGTATGCAGTCCTTTTGGAAACGCAAGTTTATAGAAATAGTAGCAGCTGAAGATAAAATAAAATTGAGCTTTGAGGTCGATGTAAGTAGAAAAGAACTTAAGCAACAAACTTGACAAGTTCGTTATCAAACTCATTTTAAAAACTGTATAGCGCTTTTTCGTTCTTTGGGTTTTATGCGAATTGTTCTGAAATCTAAACTGAAAAGCCCTAAGACCTTTATCACTAAAAATAATAAAAAGTCGCTTCTTGTATTTAAACAGTTTATTGATTGTCAATCAGTTTTAATTACATTTGCACAATTTAGCTTATAGCATAATAATTAAATAAATTTACATATAAAAATATGGCAATAATATGGAGCAATTCATAAATAAATATAATTAAAAAGAGACAATTTCCTCGGCATTTATTCAAGAAGAACTAACAGCTACTGCGATACCGACTTTAGTTTTTATCCATAAATAAAATGGAAAAAGATAATAAAGATATTTTAATAGTATAATTGTTAATTATTTTTTAAATAGTTAAACTCTAATTATGGAAATATTGAACATTAAACACTATTTTTTGTTTGTTTTTCGACTTTGCTAAGCTCTAATCATAAGCATCCAGTATGATGAAAATGCTGGAAAATTACAAAAAGAAACATGTGAAAACAAAAATCAATTTATTTATTTATTTATTAATATACTAAGAACTATTTTTAAACGCTTATTGTCTAACTTACTTAAGCAGCGTCTTGGCATGCCCTGCTTGCAATTGCAAGTGCCAAAGTGTATGCAAAAGTAACTCGCACACCAAGCGCTGGGGTTTTTCATAAAGTTCGCAAAGGCATTGCGGTGGCAGCAGGAGCAGCAGCAGCAGTAGCAGCGAAGGATAACAACATTGCAACGCTGGCAAATGAACATAATTCGTGTTAGGAAATCTACATAAAATTTACTGTGCGCACCACCCACAGCATCCACCCACAAGTGTTGGCAAATGGCACGCACACACACATGCACAAACAGTTGCCTGCAACAGGAGCAGAGCACGCTGCGGAGTTGCTGATGAGCAGATAAATTCATTAGGCAAAACCATGTAATTGTTCCACCCGGACGCGCGACAGCAGCTAAGACGAAGCAAACAACACTATAACAAGAAGAAGAAGCAGAGAAGGTGGTAGCTAGCAGCTATGTGGACAGTTGGCCCCAGCTGCAGCGCCAGACAGACAGACGACCGCCAGGCAAATCCTTAAGTTTTGCCGAGCCTTTGCGCCAAATCAGAGGCCAAAGCCAAAGCCAGAGCCACAGAGCCAGAGCAGCACGTAGCGTAACGTTACTAAATACAAATTAAACAAATCCATAAATAATGTTTAATAATATTAACAAGGATATTAGCTGAAACCACACACACGCACACACCCACACACGCATACGCTGGCGCACACTTATTGCAATCAGTGTGTGACTGCTGGGAGCTAAAACTGCATCTTGCTCATGGCCAGGATGACTCGGTGGTAGTTCCTATTGTTGTTGTTGTTGTTAGAGTGAGTGCTAGAGTGAAGGTTTTATGAGCCTGCAGCTAATTGTGTTGCTTAAGCTAACAGAACTCAGCGCCAGCGTTTTGAATTTAGTTGTCAAGCAAGGACTAACAAGCCAAAGTAATATATATTATTTAGTAATATTCAAAACTTATTTAAGTGTAAGCAAACAAGACAAATTTCTGTGAAATATAAAGCTGTTGAAAAGCTGCTGCTCAGCAAAATTGCGTTAGAACAAAACTGCATTCAAATTTGTCAGTGCTTAGATATTTGATACGTTATAAAAAAAAAAGTAATGTAAAATATCTAAAATGCGAAAAATTGGAATGCTCAATATATATATATAATCATACAGCTTTGTTTCTAGCATCAATACACATATAAAACATTGAACATTAACGGATCAAATGATTGTGGACCAAATAACGACTAAAAAGCCACAGCAGCTGTTTGTTTAGTTTTACACTTTGCGAAGCTAAAAAAAAATCGCACTTAAAAGTTTTATATCTCAATTAACTCGTAAGCGTCTAAATAAACATTTGCTTTTGTGTTTGATCAATGAAAAAAATTTATTTCACACACAACCAAAGCTTCAAACTCAGTTAAAAATAAAATACGTTTGCTATGTCTTATACCATTTTATGTTGGCGTGGATAATACAATTCAAATAAGTATAAGCATGTATGTTTTATTATATTATTTGGCAAAGTTATGCACAAACGTCAACTCAAACAAAACAACTTTTTATGAAATATCAAACTTTGATACTTTCATACCTTAAGTATTATACTCTTGAGTAGCATTCAAATTTAATATTTTAGTAATAATTATAATAATTTGTTGTTATTTTTGTACTATACATTTTTCATTAAATTTAAATAAGTATTTCAGCTCAAAGTTTTCGCTTTTTAATATTACGTTTAAAATAATAAGTAAATTTATATTACATACACTTTATACAATTTATCATTAAACAATTATTACATTATTATATATTAAGTTATTTTTGTCCAATAACGTTGCTGATATTGTCAATAATATTGATAGCATTTGAGTTATTCGAAAGTTCACTTCGGAGTATGTAATGCATTTTGTTGTTTAAGATTAAGCTTCAGGCTTTATTATTTGGTATTTTCATACAATTAATTACAAAATAATCACACAAATAAATATTAATTTACATCTGATGGAATACAAATACTTAATCATATTTATATAAATGTATATTTCTTATCTACGCAAATTCATTTCTGCTTTGTTCGTCTTATCAATTCCTTTATATATAAATGCATTTATTTAAATTTATATTACTCTACATCATGTTTATAACTTCGCCGTCTTCATGGCTCGACTTCAGTTTACTTTAAACCTTACACTGGGAAAGTTCTTTTAATAAATTGAATATGTGGAACTCACAATGTGTGTTATCAGTTATATTGTTGCTGCTTTATATGCGAACCAATTCGGCAGATGATGTTATGGTAGGTCAAGTGCAAATAAATCATTTTAAATATTCATAAAAAGCTAATACTGCCAATTGCAGTCATGTCAACACTCAAGCGAATCAACCGAGGAGTGTAGGACATATTGTTATACAGTCGTGAAACCTTTATTGCAGTATTTTCACATATCCTCCACTAATCAGGAGGGATTCCATAAACAGGAAATTGCGTACAAGAAGTGTGCAGAACAACAACAAGCTTTGAAGAACAGCGACAAACTGAAGGATTCTTTAATAAGTGAAAAAGATAAACACATCGAAGACTTGAATAAACGCTTTATAGACTTGAATAAGAAACTAGAAGCTAGCGTTGAGGCACAAAAGGAAACTTTGAAGAAAAATGAGCAGCTTCAAGCGAAAGTCAATGAATTGCAAAATAAGATTGAAGAAAGCCACAAACTCAAGGATTCTTTAATAACTGAAAAGGATAAACGCATTGTTGACTTGAAAGAGCAAATAAACAACATGAATAAGAATAAACAATTCGAAGATAAGCTGATTAAATATGTAGAACAAGCTGAAGTGACTAGATGTGTGCCTTATGGCAATGATATTCAAACGATACGTGTGCCTGGGACGGAGGCCTTCCAGGTGCCCTGTGATTTTAAGTTCGCTGACGAGGGATGGACTATAATTCAACGCAGAATGGATGGCTCCGTGAACTTCAATAGAACATGGGATGAGTATAAGCACGGCTTCGGTGACCTACGAGGTGAACTCTGGCTCGGATTAGAGAAGCTACACCTGATGATGAAGTTTCAGCCACACGAGCTCTACATACAAATTATGGATTTCCGGAATGAAAAACGATTTGCTCGCTTTAGTAATTTCGCAATTGGAAATGAGGCGCAATCTTACGAACTATTAAATGTGGGTGAATACACTGGAAATGCTGGAGATGCATTAAGTCACCATAAGAATATGAAATTTTCGACCCCAGAGCGTGATAATGATAAAGCTCCTTATAATTGTGCTTCAAGATATGCGAGTGGTTGGTGGTTTAATGAATGTTATTGGTCGTAAGTATGAAATACTTTAAAAAATTATCCAAACTGCTAAATTATATTTGTTTCTATAGTAATCCTAATGGACTTTATGCGCACACTAAAACTAATGAATACAATCAGTATTCAATAAAATGGGATACATGGCATTATAAACCACTGAAATTCGTGCAGATGATGATAAAACCCAAGAACAATTAAATAATAATATTGCAAACTAAATGTCAATTATAATTATGCAAGCGACATATTCAATATATATTCAAATAATAAATAAACTAAACATACTAATCGTTTGCTGGCTTTTGTTTTGGTATTATGACTTTGGGTGATTCAGACGTATTTTTTCTGTTTGACTCAGATTGCGTATACTTGATATATTTTGGCTTCAGCCTTCAGCAGCTTTGACCTTAGCTGTCAAATATAAAATAATATTTTAATGCAATTTTATGAATTTATACATGAGCGCATATAAAAGAAGACTATCGAAAATTTTCATTTTTTGTTTATTATTATGTGGATTTATTCAAATTAAAATACTAAATTCACTTTTATTAGTTATTTCAATGTTATTTCTTTTAACATTTAACATAAAGCATGTTGAATAATAATGAATGTAAGTAAATAAAAAGGTTAACAAATTTATGGGAAATGCAGTTTGAATTATTTCAATTATTTCAAAGTCTTGCAGTTTTTTCTTATTTATGATAATTAAGCTTTTGTTTTTATGTAAATAAATAGAAATAAAAATGTCAAGTTCAGTAGTTGAAGAATCGATGAAGCTTCAAATATTTCGATTTGTTTTTGATTAACGAAAGCGCTTGCGCTTTCTTGCGATTTGATCTTCCACATGGCGCAGATCCTCCAGCAATCTCTCACGCCTTGACCGCTGCCTGTAGGAGAAGCTGCCGTCACTGCTGCTACTGCTGCTGCTGCTCCGCACACGCTTGCGATGACGCGGCGGAGCGCGCAACTGTTTACGACGCCAGCTGCTTGGGCTGCAATGTGGCGGCGGCGTTCGTGGCGATCTGGCTGGACGGAGCTGAGGGCGATGGCTGGACTCGGAGCTGGATGAATCTGTGGTGGAGGTGTAGTCGCTGGAGCTGTCGCTGCTGCTGCGGCTCCTGAAGCCCAACAGGACGACCTTGCGGTCTGGCGTGCGCGCAGCATCCGCAGGCGGTGGCGGTGGCGGCGACGGCAAATAAAGCTTGCGCGGCACTGGCTTGGAGCGCGGAGCCACATTGTAGCCCGCCTTGTGCATCAGCTTCTTGAGACTCTGCAGCTTGCAGTCAAAGGAACTGTCCAGTTCAAGCTGCGGCTCAGGCACCGGCGCCGGCTGCATCTCTACGCGTGCCAATGGAACTGCTTGGGGCAGCGGTATGCGCTCGAACATGACATAGTTGCCCATTTGTTTGTCCACGGGATGGCGAAAGCGGCAACTGTTGCCCCACAGGCAGCTCTTGCGCATGTAGAAGCGACACACGGGCAGCGCATTGGCGGCCTCAACGCGCTGGCTGCTGTCATCATCATCGTCTCCAGAGACTTCGCCATCCTCGCGCTCCACGGCGCTTGTGCTCTGGCGTATGTTGCGCAGCTTCATGTCCAGTGCATGCATCTCGTCTGCTTCCATTTCCAGCTTTGCGTTGTTTATTAATTGCTTATGTATTAAATTGCTTGATTAGCTTTCAATATTTTGCACTCTTATTGAGCTACTTTTAAGCATTCTTCAGCACTGTTATTTTTTATCGACTTTCGTTAAGTTTTTTATCGAAGCATAAAATGATTATAAATGTTAAAAATACACAACATTTATATTTATGCCAACAAAACATTTATATTTATGTATGCTAAAATGCTTATGCCAAATATAATTATTCTGCGTTAATATCTATAAACAAGCGTTGCACAACACTGGCTGCATATCAGCTGCTTGCGCAATGTTCAAGCTGCTGCTTGTGAATGGCAAATTGCAAGTGAAAATTAAACTCAAATTTTGACATACGTTATGCAATTAAGTTTATGTATATTTTACTTTATTATAAAGCATAATAATATATTATTAATTATGACTAATAATAATTTATTATTATTATTATTATATTATATGAAATAATCTCATTGCAATCGCTTAACTATTCGTCTAAAGTCTGAATCAGTTTGCATAGAAAAACTCGACAAACGTTTTCCGAAAATATTTCTTATATAAAAGTATAAAAATGTCAAAATTGTTAATAGGAAAAAGAAAATGCCGCAAGTACTGCAACTTGGCGCTGCAGCAGTTGAAAGATCTTTTATTCATGCCACTCGATTTGGTGTCCGTGGTGGGATCGACGATACTGCTCAAGATATTGCAAAAGATCTGTCTGCTGTATATGAGAATAATATTGGAATTGAATGAGCTGTTGAAGGAAGCGCTGGAGATTTACCAATTTATGCGCAATGCGCTTATACAAATCTTTGTATTCCTATTCGAATATGCATATGTATTGCTGCGTAGGGAATATCTATGCGAGCATGTAGTGTAAATAAAAATAGAGAATTTAAAGGCAAATTAAGCAGCAGCAGCATCAGCAGCAGCCATTGTCTAATGCTTTGAGCAAAAGCATCAATTTCCGCAAAATTGCGCCACTAAATTAACATAACGGGGTCTGCACGGGCAGTGGCGGCTGTCCAACAGTTTCGAATAAGCTGAAGTTGGAACGGAAACATATTAGAGAGGGAGACGAGACAAATGCCAAACTGGAAAGCAACGCGGAAAAACGCAAACATCAGCAATGCGGCAAGTCAACTTGTTACCTGAACAAGCGAGTGTGAGTGTGAGTGAGAGTGAGAGGGGTGGGGGGGAGTGGTGTACGCCTGTCCCACAGGACTTGTAAATAGCAAACAAGGCAAACAAGTTAAAAAGTTGTGCTGCTGTTTTCTTTATGCATCGCCTGGTCTCCGTCTCGGTTTCGGTCTCGGGCCCAACATAATCGTTTCTCATTTCAATGGAGAGAGAGAGAGTGAGAGACGCTCTCTCACCTTTTGTGTCTTGTTTTTGGCCCCGCAATTTAGTTTTGAGCGTAATTTCTTTTAATAGCGCCAGTCGACAGATAAAATTCACCACACACACACAGACAAACACACAGCCCTTGGGCTCTGACACTGACACTGACGTCTTCGTCTCGCGCCCAGTTGAAGTCAAGACTGGAGAGGTCAAAGGGGGAGCCAGCTCGGATATCGCAAGTAAATTGCTTAATTTTGGGCTCCGCTCTCTCTTTCTCTCTCTCTCTCGTCCTTATGGCAGTTTGCTTTTGTTTTATTGGGCCTTGGGGTTTGGGTATAGGCCTTTGGCTTCAGGTTGACGTTTTCGGGCATGACGATTTCATTTGCATTTTATGATAATTGAACTTCATAAATATGTCACGGCAGCATCTTAAAAGTGCCAACGTTAAGTACACACACCGTTTGTTCACTGAGATAAATGCCAGGACACACAAACACAAGAAGGAGCACAGCTCGAACGAGCCCAGAGCTTAAATTCTAACCAGCATGTGCTTCATAATTATTTTGAAGTGTCGCCATTAATTTGAAATACTTATGGGCCTTTTGTGGGGCCCATGACCGACCAGGCCGCACACATAAACTGTTCAACACAACTGGATTACCGTTGCAATTTAAATATGCTAAACAAGTATACGCCGCGTATGCTTAACGATTAAACATGAGCTCTTAACAATAGCAACAGGCTTCATTTGTTGTCAGTTTTATTTAATCGCAAATAAAAGTGTGCAGTAAATATTTAAAGTAATGCAAGTAAAATGTTTTTTGAATAAAATAATGCTAATGTGTTATATATAAGAATTTTTAGTTTTAAAAGTTTAAAATGTTTTAAAGTAAATCAAAGTTTGATCTGAATTTTATAGATATTAGCAAATTTACACAATTGTGCTTAATCCATAGCTTAAAACTCAATTTTTAGTTTGTCTAAGCCCAAAGCATTTACCTTTTATAGTATTCGAGCTATTTGGCCTTTGACTTCTTAAGCCGAAAAGCATTTAAGAGCTCATTAGAATCACAAGCTCGGCAACCTCAATTTGGCGCCGCTATGAATTAAGTCTTGAGGGTGCGAGTGGGGGGAGGTGTAGATGGCCACAAATCCCAGCGCCTTGAGCAGAGCCACGCCACAATGAATATTAATGAGATGTCATCAGTCTTTCGTCAAATTAAAGCGCACAGCGCCAAGCGGCGGGGCCCAGAAGCGAACGCAGACGAGACTTTCAGTTTAGTGTTTTGTTTTCTCGTGCGTCAAGTTTTCTAATTGCTGCCAACACCGGCAACGGCAACGGCAACAGCAACAGCAACAAGGCGAATAAATCAGCCAGAGAAAGCAGCGCACAAGACAAAGCAGGAGGGCTGGGGCGCAGGGATTTTGGGCAAATTTGTTTTGCTGCTGAGTATTTCATCAGGTGAACCCTTTGCCACACGTCAACGCACTATCATCAAGCTTGTTTACACGCATAATTATGTGTGTGCGCCGGATTCCGTTGAAACCGCTTAGCTCCATCCTCATCCACATCTTTCTGGTGGTGGTGGCAGCCTCAGGCGATTCTAATGCCTCGTGACAGATTTCTCACTTGAAGCTAAAATGACGAGACGAGCGCGTCTCTTGGCTGAGATAATATGTTAATGAGGTTTGTTTACTTAGATTTATAAGCTACTACGCCCACGCCCACTCCCCCACTCCCACTACTTGGGCGCTTGTTTATGCGCATTACTGTCAAGTGTAGCCGTTTATCGTTTGCGGTTGTCAGTTGCCAGTTCAACTTATTGTTAGAGCAACTTGGCCTTGCCACAATTGTCTCTAATTTGTTTACGTTTCTTGCTTTGCCAGACTCAAATTTGCTCTGCTCAAATTTACAATTCTCAAATCTCTCGCTTCTATCATCAGCCATCTCTCAATATAAAAGGTAACTTGCTCATTTTTACTGCATTCACGCATTGATCTACGCTCTCTCTCTCTCTCTCTCTTTCTAAGATGTTGCGCATTAAGCAGGGCGCCAATGTGGATCCCATCGAGCTGCGTGCCAAGGACGAGGTGCGTGCCAGTTTAATTGTCTTTGCCGTGATCGTTGCCAGCATAAGGATCATACCTGCGATAATACGCAAAATTTCCGGTTAAGTTTCCAGTCAAGCTTTAAATAATTATTTGCTATGCTGCGTATAGCGAAAATGAATCCTTAGCGCTAAATAAATGTTTATGATAGCGAAACTCTGTTGGCTTCAATTCTATAATCTTTCAAAGCACATTTTGCTTGCTTATTATAAATGCAATAAACAACTATTAAATAAATAAAATATATAAAAATACAATCAGTTTAAAACAAAAGAATTTATACAAATCAAACCTTTATGGGAATATTAGATAAAATTCGACATTTTTAAGTGTATAAAAAATTAGTAAAAATGTAGTAAAATATTAGAAATACTAAATTTTATACAAATAATAATTTATAGCTTAACATATTGTTTTTCTATTGAAAATAATACCCAAATTTTATACATTCATAATTCTCTTATTAATTAATACATTAAATAATGCATTAGTTTAAATAAGTGCATAACGCTAAGATTGCTTAGCATTTAAACTTGATATGCGCTTAGATTTAAGCACAATTTTTTACTTTTAATTGCTGTTCTAAGCTAATTTTGCGCGTACAAAGTGAAAAATTGAGGCTTACAGGCAGAACAATAATTTTTTGTAGCATACATTTAAGCGCGCACAACTGGGGCTGGGACTGGAGTCTCCCATTAGTCGTTGCTGATGCTGGCGCACATTATTTCTGGCTGCCGTGGCACGTGTTTGAACCGCAAACAGATGAATTTCTGCAGTGTGGAGCCAGCGACAACGAATTATGAGCCACTCAGCGTACTTCAAAGTGCAGCAGCAGCAGCCAGCCAACAGCAATGTGTGTGAGCGAGAGAGCGAGAGAGGTAGCACCTAGGCAGCGACTGCAATTCGTCCTCGGGGTCTTTTTTGTGTTAATAATAAATAAACGTGTGCCTGATGCCCGCTGCTGGTTGAGAAGCGTGGACACAAGGGGGCGTGGCACGGCACGAGGCACTTGGGGGCACCTTGGTGCTTGTGTTTTTGGACAACGGAGCGCATTTTAATGGACGAATGCAACCAGGCAGCATAGCTAGTGGTGCTGTCTGCTGCTGCTGCATGTGTGTGACACCAACTGCTGCGATCCCCCCGCCATCCCCTGTTACGTACGTTATGCTATGCACACAGAGATAGAGTGAGAGCGAGAGAGCGAGAAAGTCAGACCGTGCGCGTTCGCTTGAAATACGGCATTTGCTCGTCCATCTTTTGATTTAGCACCGACATAAAAATGATTTATCAGTGACATTAAAATAATGCACACTGTGTGGCGCATTTTATGTGCGAATGGATTTCTCGCGCCTTTTTGTTTTAACCCACAATTGCGCACAGAGCTCTTGCTCTGTCTGTCTGTCTGTCTGGCTGTCTCGCTTTGCGCCTAGTCTCTCCACCATGCCGGATCCTAAAAGCCAATCCCAGCTAACTGTAAAACGAGCGTTGCCAGACCTACTTTATACGCTCAAACAGCTGTCCGTTGTCCGTCTGACCCACTCGCTCACTCTCTTCCCATCAGTCGCCACATCATGCATGCTGCCCCCTCAACCACTCCCACTCCCACTCTCATTGCTCTGCACCTAGCCCAACCAAACGGTAGCATCATAAATGTAAACTTTTATGCGATTATCGCGCTCTCTTTCTAACTATACAGCAGCGTATAATTTGCAAGGCGACTTACACTGAACAAAATACTTACATAATATAAATACGCAAATTGTGAGGTTTGAACTTAACACGCCGACTTGGCTAATTTATATTTAGATGCTCCTAATATTTAGCTTATTTTAATCATGATCAATATTATGCATTAATATATTTTGGACTTAAAAAATATGTGAATTGTATATTAGCTCTATAAACTTTTATTTTAAATATTTAGACAAGAAAAAATTGAACTGAAAAACTGTACTGAATAAACAAACTTAAGAAACTTCAAATAAAAATATTTATACATTTTATTTATGCTCAAGCATTGTCTGTTGTTTATTTCTTTAGACCGTTGATTTAAATAATAATGCACCATAAAAATCGAAAAGTTTAAATAAGAATCTAAGATCATATAAATAAATATTTACAATATTTTATGCATGCTCAATCTTATGCTCAATATCTTAAATCAAGAATTAACTAAAAAACTAAAATCTACAAAATTGATAAGCATCTTTATTTATTCGAATTTTAAATGTTAAAGTAAAAATAGTACAAATAAATATTTGTCATATTTTATGCAAGCAGAAGTGAATAAATATTTTTGTTAGCAATAGATTGAATTTATTTTGAACATACTATTTTAATAAATTTGTTATGTTACTCAGTGATTTTGCACAGTGCAGTTGGCTATTTGAAATGTGCCATAATTTGCAGGCAGATGTGTGACAGAGCAGACGGGTCCAGCGGGCTGTGTGGCAAATCAACTGTGTGTGGATGCAACGTGGCAGCAGCAGCAGCAGCAATAGCGACAGTCCAACAGACAGACAGACAGACATATGCCCTTATGGGGCGGGCAACTCATTAGACCGGGCGCACAACGCTATCTCAGTGCGTATCTGTGTGTGTGTGTGTGTGTATTTTTAATGAGGACAACTAGGAACTGCTAGGAGGCTAGGAGCAGGCGCAGATACGAAGCGGACATGTGGACATTGGATGCAGCAGCAGCAGCTGCAGACGTCGCTGATTGCTCTCGGCTTGGTGTAGTTTTGGCTTTGGCCAGTTGGCAGCGTCAGCATAATATCCTGATGCTAAATGCCAAACGAACTGGACGAGAGAGCACTTAAGCCAACAGCCCCCAGACCAACTAACTCCCAACTAGAGAGCGAGAGAGTGAGTGAGTGTGAGCTGAGGTAAGAGTTAGTTGTCTCTCTCGCTCTCTCTCTCTCTCTTTCTCTATCCCTCTTTGTTGGCTGTGGCAATTTAGAGCGCAGCGCTCGCACCTGTTTTTGGGTAATTTATCTCGAAGAATTATTATTTCAAATATTTTTGGGGGCAACACACACAACAGAGAGAGAGAGAGCGAGAGACTGAGACCCAGAGCATGATATAAAAGGATTTTAAAATGGTCATTTGATATGAATTATGCGCGTTGCTGCAATTACAGCAAAGGCAACACCCAACCACCCACCCAGCTAGCCTACTTTTACTGCTATTTTCCTGCTCGCTTGACGCCTTTTGTCTGTGACTCTGATGCGGTTGTCTGAAGCGCTTAGCTTGCAGCATGCGGTGGCATGTGGCATGTGGCAGGCAGGCAGCATTTGCTTGTTTACAGCTGCGCTGGACCGCGACAACGCATAAAATATTCGCACTTGGACTTCATTGTTAAATAATTAAATCAGCTGCGAGACTAATATATTTCTCTTAATTGCAGCACCACCAACCCAAGTCGACTACAGTGTGCACTGTCTATATGAGAAATGTGCTTCACGCCATTTGCGCTCATGTCCTGATTTATTGGAGCGCCAATAGCCCAAGCGCCATATGCGCAGCCATTTGCCACGCCCACTATTCATAAATGTTGCGGGGGGCAGCTAACTGCGTCGATTTGCAATGAATATTTCATGTTGCTTTACTACATTTTTTTTTTTATTTGTTGCATATACTACAAAAATAAAGATGCACTATTCATACTTTTTTTTATAAATTTTAAAATATTTATTTGGCATACAAAATTGAGTTTTAAATGCATAATTTAATTAAAAGCTTAGCTAATTAGTTTGAATATAAATATTTAATATTTAATAATTATAAATGCACACAAATTGCTTAAATTTATTATAAAAATAAATAAATATAATAATATAAGCATAAATACCTCAGCAGATCACTTAATTACAATATGTAAGCGGTAAAAAATATTTAAAAATTCAATTAAAATAATGTAACAATTTTTTTGTCTTCCATTTTCAAAATAATCGAAACTAAGTCAATGTACATTTTTTTAATAGTTAATTTTTTATACTTAAATAATTGCTGCTTTCTTTGTTTAATGTTAAAACTGTGTTTGGTAAAAAATCCAAAAACAAGATTAAAAAATCAAAACAATTTTCCGACTTTCTTTAAATGATTGATTTGATGTATAAAGCATATAATTTATAAAGACTAATTCTTGATTTTTAGCTTTTAAATAAACTGAATATAAATCGACAGTTTTTAAAGAATTTTTTTAAAATTATAAAGAATGCCATTTAATTTAATTTTTATCAGCAAATAACAAAAGGTGTTAGCCCAAGGTCGTGTGCACATGAAATAATCAATGAGAAATCAACAAAGAAAGAGAGAGAGAGAGAGAAAAGGCATAAAATAAATAATTGCAGCGGCAAGCTGAAGGCAACTGCAAGAGAATCAGCAAAAATTTGTAAAAAAAAAAAAGGGAAATGTAAAAATAATCGGCAATAAATTTAGCAAAAGTGTCGAAAACGTTGCACACACACACACGGATATTTTGGGCCACGCCAAGAACTCATAGTTCAATGTCCTGTGCAGGCGACGAGAAGTTTTATTTTTTGGTGGGCTGCTATGAATGGGCTGGTGGTGGGTGCTAAAGGGGTGTACGTGTGTGTGTGTGTGTGTGCAAGTTGGCAAAACCGCATTTATAATAAATTGAATTGCAATAACTCAACTTCAATCAAAAATCATAATTCATGCAATAGCGACAGGCAGCGTTGAACCCGCTGGGCGCTTTGCTTCTGCTCCTGCTCCTGATTCTGGTTGCTCCTTCTGTTCGCTTGGCACACGCCTTGGCCGTTGCATTGGCGACTTTGCCCAAAAATTATAAATCTACGCTTTGACATGAGAGATGCAAGTGAGTGTGAGTGAGGCATGGTCG